>NC_044991.1:90002512-90217895 GCF_008728515.1 Papio anubis
GAAGCAGTAACACCAATTCTACCCAAACTCTTCCCAGAAACTGAACAGGAGGGGTACTTTCTAGTGCATTCTATGAAACAAACATAACTCATATCAAAACCAGACAAAACAAAACTACAGAGCAATATCTGACAGTAACAAAGATGCAAAAGTTATTTTTATTTTTATTTATTACTTTAAAAAAAAATGTTTCAAGAGACAGGGTCTTGCTCTGTCACCCAGACTAGAGTGCAGTGGTGTGATCGTGGCTCACCTCAGCCTCAATCTCATGGGCTCAGGCGATCCTCCCACCTCAGCCTCCTCAGTAGCTGGGACCACAGGCATGTCAGAATACCTGGCAATTAAACAAATTTTTCTGTAGAGACAAGAGCCTTGCTATGTTGCCCAGTCTGATCTCAAATTCCTGGGCTCAAGCGATCCTCCCACCTCAGCCTCCCAAAGTGTTGGGATTACAGTTGTGAGCTACTATGCTCAAGCTGGAGTTCAGTGGCATGATCTTGGCACACTGCAACCTCCTTTTCCTGGTTCCAGCGATTCTCCTGCCTCAGCCTCCCGAGTAGCTGCGACTACAGGCACCCGCCACCACACCCAGCTAATTTTTGTATTTTTAGTAGAGGCAGGGTTTCAGCATATTGACCAGGGTGGTCTTGAACTCCTGACCTTGTGATCCGCCTGCCTTGGCCTCCCAAAGTGCTGGGATTACAGGCATGAGCCACCACACCCAGCCCAAAATTCTTTTAAAATAATGTTAGCCCTGTAATCCCTGCACTTTGGGAGGCTGAGATGGATGGATCATTGGAGGCCAGGAGTTCGAGACCAGCCTGGCCAACGTGGTGAAATCTTGTCTCTACAAAAAAATACAAAAATTAGCCGGACATGGTGGCAGGCACCTGTAATCCCAGCTACTGGGGAGGCTGAGGCAAAGAAATGCTTGAACCCAGGAGGCAGAAGTTGCAGTGAGCCAAGATCACACGACTGCACTCCAGCCTGGGCAACAGAGTGAGACTCTGTCTCAAATAAATAAACAAGTTTGCCAAGTGTGCCAGCAGGCACCTGTCATACCGACTGCTCAGGAGACTGAGATGAAAAGATCTCCTGAGTCAGGGAGTTCAAGGCTGCAGCGTGCTGCGATAGCATCTGTGAATAGACACTGCACTTCGGCTCGGACAGCATAGTGAGACCTCACATCTAAAACCTTTTTTTAAGTTTCAAAGATTTTAGCATTACTTTTTTTTTTTTTTTTTGAGACAGAGTCTTGCACTGTTGTCCAAGCTGGAGTGCAATGGCACGATCTCGTCTCACTGCAACCTCCGCCTCCTGGGTTCAAGCAATTCTCCTGCCTCAGCCTCCCGAGTAGCTGGGAGTGTGGGCACCCGCCACCATGCCCAGCTAATTTTTTGTATTTTTAGTAGAGACGGGGTTTCACTATGTTGGCCAGGCTGGTCTTGAACTCCTGACCTTGTAATCCACTGGCCTCAGGCTCCCAAAGTGCTGAGATTACAGGTGTGAGCCACAGCATCCGGCCAGCATTAAAATATTTTATGTTATGACTGTCATTGTCTGTTTTCTGTAGCTCAAACTGAATGACTGAGCCTGGGTAACTTATAAAGAAAAAGAAAGTGTTTCTTTTCAGTTCTGGAGGCTGGGAAGCTCAAGGTCGAGGGGGCCCACGAGGAATCTGTCAGCGGTGGCACAGGTGTCCCACGGCGAGCGGGCCCACGAGGAATCTGTCAGCGGTGGTCCAGGTGTCCCACGGCGAGCGGGCCCACGAAGAATCTGTCAGCCTACACTTGGCACATGGCCCAGCAATGGCGGGCACTCATCCCAGAGAAAGAAAATTTACATCTCCTCACACACTTACCCACAGATGTTCATAGCAGGTTTATTTGTAATAGCCAAGAACTCGAAACAACCAATAGGTGAACAGTCAAACGAACGAACTCATCCTTACCACAGAGCTGTACTCGGCAATAAGAAGGACTGGGCACTGACACGCACAGCTCGGATGGGTCTTAAGGGCACGGAGCTGTGTCAAAAAAACACACAGTCTCAGAAGACCACATACAGTAGACGTCATGGGCTGAACGGTGAGGCCCCCCAGGTCATATATTCACGCCCTAGTCCCCAGTTCCCCAGTTCCCCAGAATGTGGCTGTTTGTTTTTTGTTTTGTTTGTTTGTTTTTGAGATGGAGTCTTGCTCTGCCGCCCAGGCTGGAGTACAGTGGCGCGGTTCTCGGCTCACTGCAACCTCTACCTCCCAGGTTCAAGCGATTCTCCTGCCTCAGCCTCCCGAGTAGCTGGGATTACGGGCACCCACCACCACACTCAGCTAATTTTTGTACTTTTAGTAGAGACGGGGTTTCACCACGTTGATCAGGCTGGTCTCGATCTCTTGACCTCATGATCCACCCGCCTTGGCCTCCCAAAGTGCTGGGAGTTCAGGCGTGAGCCACGGTGCCCGGCCTGTGGCAGTATTTGGAGACAGGGCCTTCAAAGAGGTGATTAAGTTAAAACGAGGACGTGAGGGTGAGACCTAATCTGATATGACTGGGGTCCTTATTAAAAAGAGGCAGGAGGGATTCATTAAAAAGCCACGTGAGGATACAGTGGAAAGGCAGCCATCTGCGACCAGAAAGGGAGGCCTCGAGGAAGCCAGAGCTGCCACACTTAGAGCTTGCACTTCCAGCCTTCAGAACTGTGGGAAAATAAATTTCTCGTTTTTATTTTTTTTAATTAAAAACCTTTTTTATTTTTTTAAATATTTTTGAGGTGGAGTCTCCCTCTGTCACCCCGGCTGGAGGGCATTAGTGCGATGTTGGCTCACTGCAACTTCTGCCTCCCAGATTCATGCAGTTCTCTTGCCTCAGCCTCCTGAGTAGCTGGGATTACAGGCGCCCGCCACCACGCCCAGCTAATTTCTGTATTTTTAGTAGAGATGGGTTTTCACTATGTTGGCCAGGCTGCTCTCAAACTCCTGACCTCAAGTCATCCACCCACCTTGGCCTCCCAAAGTGCTGGAATTACAGGCGTGAGCCACTGCGCCCGGCCACATTTCTTTTTAAAGCCACCCAGTGTGTGGTGGTTTGTTATGGCAGCCCCAGGAAACTTACACAGTATAATTCCATGTATATAATGGTATTGAAATAACAAAATTATAGAAATTGATAACAAATTTATGGTTGCCAAGGGGAAGGAATGGGGGATAGAAACATGGGTTGACCCTAAGGAGTAGCATGAAGGACTCTGTGGTGAGGGAGAGCTGGGTCTTGGCTGTGGCTGCGTGAATCTGCACATGTGGAAATGCCACAGAACTGGACACATGCAGTGGGCCCATATCTGTTTCCAGGTGTTTTTTTTTTCTGGAGATGGCGTCTTGCTCTGTCGCCCAGCCTGGAATTCAGTGGCGCAACCTCGGTTCACTGCAATCTCCGTCTCCCCGGTTCAAGCGATCCTCCTGCTTCAGCCTCCGGAGTAGCTGGGATTACAAGCGTCTGCTACCACACTCGGCTAATTTTTGTATTTTTAGTAGAGATGGGGTTTTGCCATGTTGACAAGGCTGGTCTCTAACCCCTGACGTCAGGTGATCCACCCGCCTCAGCCTCCCAAAGTGCTGGGATTACAGGTGTGAGCCACCGCGCTCACCCTCCAGTTTTGATATTGGGCTATAGTTATGTAAACTGTAACCACTGAGGGACACTGAGTGAGAGCTTCATGGGACCTCTCTGTACTATTTTTGCAACTTCCTGTGAATCTACAATTATTTCAAATTAAAACATTTTTAATTCAGTTGTATTTCTATACAATAGCAACAATCAGAAACTGAATTTTTAAGAGATGGCATTTACCATGGTATTAAAAAAATATGAAAAAAGTTAGAAATAGGGCCAGGCACGGTGGTTCACGTCTGTAATCCCAGCACTTTGGGAGGCCAAGGTGGGTGGGTCACCAGAGGTCAGGAGTCGGAGACCAGCCTGACCAACATGGTGAAACCCCATCTATACTAAAAATACAAAAATTAGCCGAGGCTGGTGGCAGGCACCTGTAATTCCAGCTACTCAGGAGGCTGAAGCAGGAGAATTGCTTGAACCTGGGAGGCGGAGGTTACAGTAAGCCAAGATCGTGCCACTGCAGTCCAGCCTCAGTGACAAAGTGAGACTCAGTCTCAGAAAGAAAAAAAAAAGCTTAGAAATAAATTTGACAAAAGATGTAAAAGACCTGTACACTGATAACTACAAAATACTGTTGAAATAAATTAAAAAGATGGACAAATATAGAGTATACTATGTTCATGGATTAGAAGGTTTGATAGTGTTAAGATGTATGTTATTCCCAAAATTGATGTATGCAGTTCCAATAAAAATCCAGCACTGTCTTAGTCCATTTGTGCTGTCATAACAAGACACCTTAGACTAGGTCACTTATAAACAACAGAAATGTATTGCTCCTAGTTCTGGAAGCTGGAAAGTTCCAGATCAAGGCACCAGCATATATGATGACTGGTGAGGGCCTGTTCCACTCAGATGGTGCCTTCCTGTTGCATCCTCACGTACCAGAGAGAGAAAATCAGCTCCCTCAGGCCTGTTGTCAAAGGGCACTAATCCCATTCATGATGGGTCTCTCATCATGACCTAGTCACCTCCTAAAGATCCCTCTTCTTATTTTTTATTTTTGTTTTTGAGATGGAGTCTCAATTTATTGCCTAGGCTGGAGTGCAATGGTGTGATCTTGGTTCACTGCAACCTCCGCCTCCCAGGTTCAAGCAATTCTCCTGCCTCAGCCTCCTGAGTAGCTGGGATTACAGGCGCGTGCCACCACACCCGGCTAATTTTTTTGTACTTTTAGTAGAGACAGAGTTTCTCCATGTTGGTCAGGCTGGTCTCGAACTCCTGACCTCAGGTGATCCTCCCACCTCGGCTTCCCAAAGGGCTGGGATTACAGGCATGAGCCACCGCGCCCAGCCATTGTTTTAAAGACCCCTTTTCTTTTTTTTTTTTTTTTTTGAGATGGAGTCTCGCTCTGTCGCCCAGGCTGGAGTGCAGTGGCGCGATCTTGGCTCACGGCAACCTCCGCCTCCAGGGTTCGCGCCATTCTCCTGCCTCAGCCTCCTGAGTAGCTGGGACTACAGGCGCCTGCCACCTCGCCCGGCTAACTTTTTGTATTTTTAATAGAGACGGGGTTTCACCGTGTCAGCCAGGATGGTCTCAATCTCCTGAGCTTGTGATCTGCCTGCCTCAATCTCCCAAAGTGCTGGGATTACAGGCGTGAGCTACCGCGCCCGGCCAAGACCCCGCTTCTTAATGCCACCACAGTGGAGATTAGGTTTCAGTATGAATCTTGGAGGGATACAAACTCAGACCATAGCAAGCAGGGTATTTTTTTGTTTTATTTTTTTCTTTTTTTAATTCTTGGAAGGTTGGGCAGGGCAGGGTCACCAGGCCGGCTGGCAACTGCTCCCCCTTCCTCCCATCCTCTTGTAGCTTCTTGGACTCCGGGGCCAGTTGACATTTCTGTTCTGTGATGTGGAGTGATCAAAGCTGGTTCTGGGTTTTCTGGAGCTGGATCTTTGATTGCCTTTGATTTAGAAGCATGATAATTCATGCAAATGGCCACCGATGGGCAGAATTCACCAAGTGCCTCTGGAACCAAGGCTGCCATTGAACATTCTAGTAAAAGCGGGTGATGCTTTCGCCCAAGTGCCCTGGATAACCTGGGAAAAGAAAATGGTGAGTCAGTGCTTTATTTATTTTTAATTAATTAATTTATTTTTTTGAGGCAGAGTCTTGCTCTGTCACCCAGGCTGGAGTGCAGTGGTGTGATCTTGGCTCACTGCCACCTCCGCCTCCTGGGTTCACACGATTCTCCTACCTCAGCCACCCGAGTAGCTGGGATTATAGGCACATGCCACGATGCCTGCCTATGTTTTGTATTTTTCTGGTAGAGACAGGGTTTCGCCATGTTGGCCAGGCTGGTCTCGAGCTCCTGACCTCAAGTGATCTGCCCCCCTCGGCCTCCCAAAGTTCTGGGATTACAGATGTAAGTCACCGTGCCCAGCCTGAATTCTTTTTTCTTTCTTTCTTTTTTTTTAGATGGAGTCTCTGTCACCCAGGCTGGAGTACGGTGGCACGATCTTGGTTCACTGCAACATCCGCCTCCTAGGTTCAAGCGATTCTTCCGCCTCAGCCTCCCGAGTAGCTGGGATTACAGGCACGTGCCACCACGCTGGCTAATTTTTTTAGTAGAGACGGGGTTTGGGGTTTCATCATGTTAGCCAGGATGGTCTCGATCTCCTGACCTCGTGATCCACCCACCTCAGCCTCCCAAAGTGCTGGGATTACAGGCGCAAGCCACCGCACCCGGCCTTTTAAAATATATTTATTTTTTTAAAATAGAGACAAGGTCCATCATGTTGCCCAGGCTGGTCTCCAGCAAGCTCAGGGGATTCACCTCCTCCCCAACAGGGCTCCCCCAGGCGTGAGCCACCGCGCCCGCCTTATTTATTTACTTGTCTGTATTTTAATCTCCAAAGTGGATTTATTTAAAGGTTTCACAACTATGTCCAGGTTTTAAGCTTATGGGAAGTAAATGGGGACACTTTTTTCCTAAGAAGAATTTCTTTAAAACCAAGCACATTGCTAAAGAACAACATTATATCTGGCAAACAATAATTGGCAACAAAATAAGTTTATTATTCTGCCCAAGCCAGCCCCCGATGCTGTTTCTTGACCAAGATACAAACTAATTTTGCTGTAGCAAGTCTGGACCAATTTTATCAAAACATGTCTTTGGTTAGATGTCTAGTTTCCATTTAATGTTTTGAAAACTCATTTGACAGCCAGTCAAGTCCCTCATCCACATCGGCTCTGTGTTGCGCAAGTGGCTTGAACATCCCATGTCCTATTAGGAAGAGACTGAAGAGCTGGCTCATCTGTCGTCGCACTGATGGCCCAAGCGCTGGGCAAACCCTGTTTGTTTGCGGAGAGCAGTGGCGCTGCGTCTCCACACTCACCTGCCCAAAGCCTTTTCTGCAGCACATCTGCCACTTCCCTAATTCTTTCATGATCGTTGCTGTCTACCAGCAAAAGAAGACCCTGGGTATTCTGGAAGTAATGCTTCCCGAGAGGCCTCATTATATCTTGACCACCAACATCCCACACTGTGAAACAAGTGTTCTCTTTTTGAGTCAGAGTCTCGCTCTGTCAACCAGCCTGGAGCGCAACGGTGTGATCTCAGCTCACTGCAACCTCCACCTCCCGGGTTCAAGCAATTCTGCTGCCTCGGCCTCCCAAGTAGCTGGGATTACAGGAGCCCACCACCACGCCTGGCTAATTTTTGTATATTTAATAGAGATGAGGTTCCACCGTATTGGCCAGGCTGGTCTTGAATTCCTGACCTCGTGATCTGCCTGCCTTGGCCTCCCAAAGTGCTGGGATTATAGGCTGAGCCGCTGCGCCTGGCCCAAAACAAGTGTTCTTATATTTTACTGCTTCCATGTTAAAACCAATGGCAAGAACTGTGGTGAGTACCTGCTCTAACTTCAGTTTATACACAATGTGAAGGCAGCATCCAATCAAACCATCCAAATGTACACCTGCTTCTTGCTGAAGAGGTGGGAGAAGTGAGAGGAGATGGTGGGGACCATAGGTTCGTGGCACTTGTGATGGGCAGAAGCAAAGGGGTTGGGGGCGGCCCTGTACTTTCTTCTTGCATGCTTCCAGGCAAATTGAACAAGGGGGAAGAGAAAGAGCTGAGGAAGAAAGAGGGAGGCAGGGATGTCTCACTGGCCCATGTGCTGGTGAAGCTGTAGACAGGAATTAGCAGGACAAGGACCTGCTGGTGATGGACACAGCAGCTCCAGCTCTCGGTGCTTTAAATTCCTGGCTTGGAGTCTGAAAAGGAACCTGAAAGCCTCTATGACTGTCTTAAAATAAGTCCTTATCTCCTGTAGCCACGCGGCTGAGATTTCTGCAAAACAAACCTGAAGCCTAGTCTCCTGGACAATTTAATTACAGCATAATCTACAGTTTCGACTTTGCAGTGCCTCTTTTGTTAAATTTAAGGGAAGTTGGGAAAGAACTGGAACCTGATGTTGGAATGGGGGCATGTGGGAAGATCCCAGTGAAGCTGAGGACCACAAGCCCCGCAAGTCTGTTGGGATCTGCCCGTAAACTCCACAAGTCTTCTCTGAAGGCCCATGCGGCTCTTCCACCACTGCCTGGGGAGCTGAGACCCCTTTGCCTGAAGACCCTCAAGTGTCTTCCCTAGGGAGCTGCCCTGTAAGGCGCCACCATCCTGCCCAGGACCCACCACCACCTCTGTTTTCCTTCTAGACCTAGATCCAGACTGGAGTTCCAGCAGGCCCCAAAAGAGAAGGTGTGAAGTGTGGCCCACAAATGCTTCCCTACCAAAACCTGGGGAAAATATGTGGAAATGGATGTTGAGAGTGTGGGATCTGGGTGGAAGGAATATAAGCTTGCATAAGTGAGACAGGGACTCAGATACGAGATTCTCGATTTGATGTGTTGGAGTGAACGGCTGGGAGTGACCACCCCTCCTGCCCCCACTTTCTTGATCAATCACCGAAACTGTTGCCCCACAGGTAGCCTACCCTAAACTAAGTGAAATCCAGAACTTTCCTCGTATACTGGAGAGGACAGTGGAACGCTAGGATGGATTTGTCACGCAAGACCAGCTTGATGTCCTTGGGGCTTGGAGGTCACCCCTTCACCAGGATTCTGAGGAGTGAATTCACGGGGTAGCCCCACACCCTCACCCGGACCCTCACCCGCACCCTCACCCAGACCTTCACCCACACCTGCACCTCACCCGCACCCTCACCCACACTCACACCCGATCTGTCACCTGCACCCACACCCGATCCCTCACCCACACCATCGCCCGCACCCGCACCTCACCCTTTTAATTTTTTAATTTCACTTCACTTATACCTTTCACTTTCACTTGCACTTTCTTTACTCCTTTTACTCTGTAATTTTACTTCCTTACACTACTCTACTCTTGTGCAATTTTGATCTGTTACTCTGTAATTTTACACCTGATCTCATTTCCACAATTTATATCACTGGCACCTGTAATTTCACTTTTACTCTTTTTACCTATACTCTTTTACTCTGTAATTTTCACTTACACTTGTAATTTGATTTGTTACTTTATTAATTTTTACTCTTGTAATTCTTTACTTACATTTCTTGTACTCTGATTTGTTACTTAATTTCATACTCATCTCTTTACTTTACATTCTTACATTACCTATACTCTGTACTTCACTTTACCTTACTCTTAATTCTTTCACTTTATTACTCTTTACTCTTTACTTAATTTTACTTTACTCCGCACCCTCACCCACACTCGCACCCGATCTGTCACCCACACCCGCACCCTCACCCTCACCCTCACCTGCACCCTCACTCGCCCCCGGGAAGAGCTCCATGATCATTCTTTTCTGTAGGCCAAAAACTGCGGTGGGAACTGCTGCCATGCAGCTGGACTCCCAATGCAGTGGGGATGGTGGAGCTCCGGGCTGGCGGGAGCCATGCCACCGACATGATTCCCAGCACAGCGGTGAGGGGCAGCAGAGGCGCAGTCATCTGACCCACATAGTTCCCGCGTTGCCTGATGGGTGCGGCTTCCCTACAACTGAAAAAAATGGACATCCTGCCAAAGGCGTCCCCGTTTTGTGCTGGCAGAAAGGCTGTAGGTTCGAGAGCAGGAGTCCTTCGCTCTGACTGGAAGCCCCAACACAGAGTTCCGGGCCCTCGGCCAAGTTCCAGACTCTGGACAGACCCAGGCCCCTGGAATGGAGGAGAGACTGCCGTCTCCCAGAGGAAGGGGCCCTGCTAAATGCCAAAAATACGCAGCTAATTTTCCCACCACCCCTTCCCAAATGGATCTTCCTCTGTTTATCAGGAGTCTGTGCAACGGGGATGGGAAATAATCAGGCCTTCTAGGAATTTCTAGACCCTGGATCTGAAAGGAGGCCCAGATGCCAGGCAGAGCTGTGGTTTACGGAGGCGGGTGATGGAGTTCGTTCAGGTTTTCCTCTGAGTAAGCCCACTGAGCCTCCCAGCCTCCTGTGGAACAGACGTACTCAGCCAATGGCAGGGTCCCCACATGGGTACCCTGAGCCCATGAGTGAGGTCGGCTGGAAGCAGCAGAGCAGCCGGAGGAGGAGCAAACCCCAGGCCACAGCGTGCTCCTGGAGGGACCCTGATTTTGTCAAAATTTAGATGCAGAGAGAGAAAAAGATTAAGGAAAATACCAAAATAACGACAGCGGTGACTGCTGGGTCTGACGTTTTGGGCAGGCTTGGTTCTCCCTTTTGCTGTGTCCCACAGGAAGACAGACCCAGCGTGTGGGGACCTGCACCCAGCCAGTCTCGCTCTGGCTCAGCCTGTTTACTGGCCCTGCCCTGCCACCGAGGGCTGAGGTCACTGTCCGTCTGGGCATGTCTGTTGTGGTCTTGTCTTTTCTGCCCTTCTGGTTAGGCCCCCCAAGCTCAGCCACAGCCACGGCCCCCACTGCTGCCTCCTCCCTGGGACTCACTGACGCCTGATGTGAGGGCTGGGCAGGGAAGGTGCTTGCTGCTTTGGGTGTTACCGCCTGTTGGAGGCCCCCGTGCCGAGTTCTCGAGTGAGATGGCTCTTTCCATTTTCCCCGACAGCTGCCTCGGCCTCCCTGCTGGAACAGGGAGCCACAGTTCAGTGACCCTGTGGTGCCTTGTGGGCCTGTGGGTGCCAGGGCTCCGGGGCCCGGACCTTTCCCTGCTTCGTGTGACCGACCGGGCCGCGGATGAGCCCAGAGGCAGACTGGAGCTGAGTCTTCCTTGCCACTTTTCCGCACAGTGAGCCCTTTGGCTGCACGGGTCACGGTCTGGAGCTGTTGGAGGAGGCTGGTCAGAGCTGTTGCTGTCCCACCAGACACTTGGCCAAGGGGGCTGCACTGGTCTGCACGGGAACGTCCCACCAGCGTCTGCTCATGGCTGGGCTGTGGACCCATAGGCTTGTTCAGAAGCCAAGCGCAGGCCAGGCGCCAGCTCACGGAGCCTGTCCCTGCAGCCACGCTGTGTGCAGGCACATGGGGCACCATGTCTCCTCTATTGGCACTGCTGGGTCTGGGCCGCCAACCCCGCCTGCCCACCTGTGTCCTCAGCAGCAGCCCACGCCTGGCAGAGCCACCAGGCGCACTCTGTGCTGCAGCCCACGCCCGGCAGAGTCCGGGGGCGCGCTCTGTGCTGCAGCCTGGATGGGCTGGGGCTTCGGGGCTCACTCCTCAACCATGAGACCCCTTCACCACAGCTGAGGCTGTCGCGGTGGTCTCGGGCTCCCACTCTGAAAGCCCCAGGAGAGGGTCTGAAGGGGGTGAGTCCCTCCTCCCAACCTTCCTGCCCATCATCTCCAGAGCTGCATGGCACTGAGTCCCCACAGGCAGCGAGAGAGTTGCCCCGTGACGGAAGGATGTGGGGACCCGCACCCAGCCAGTCTCACCCTGGGCTCAGCATGAGTTCAGGGAGGGGTCCAAAGGGCACTCCTGCCCACGCCCAGGCAAACCAGCAACAAGAAACGGGGTGGCCAGGGCGTCCGTGCATGACCCCAAACTTCTCGGCGTTAGAAAAAGGCTGATGAAGACCCGAGACAGAAACTTCCTGTGGCTGTTTATTCTACTGCGAGTAACAAAACCTATGTCGTTCCATGTTCTCATGTACAGTGATATAAGCCTCCGCAATAGAAAATACAATTTACAGGAATCTCTATCAAGTAAACTAAAGAAACACACTTGATTTTTACATTTGTGTATTTAAATTAGAAAAATTTGCTTTATATGTTAAACAAACAAACAAAAAAAACCTTCACATCGTACTAGATGTTGGAAAGTGACACCTACTTTAATGTAATTTAACCTATGGACACTTGGCTTTCAACACCAAACATCTCAAACTGATACGTTCTCAATGTTTTCTTAACTTAAGAAATCTGTGCTATAAAGTGAAAAATCTGTAGTGACGTACAATGGAATAACAGACTCCAGAGGACAAGTGAAGTTCTTTAATTTTATATCTGTAAAAGTAACTTTATGAAAATATAAAAAATTATCAAAGTGTATTTGTACAAATAAATTAGCCAGATGTTTTTTACTTCACACTTCAGAAGTACTCAAAAAATACACAAGCAAGAGACTGTTTCACAGTGAACAGCTTCCTATCTCATTTGCAGTTCTTGAGCTAATAATCACTATTTCTCATCTCAGACTTTATACGAGTATTGTTCCACTTTCAAGGACAAACTTTTAAATGTATCATCTGACAAATACCAGTTTGAGGCTGACTGCACTGTTCTCGGGACACAGAACTGCTCAGAAGGTGAAACTGGACGAACAAAACCTTCCGATTATTCAGATCAAGGACTCCTCCCCGCCCCCAAAGTACACTTAATTGGTTTGTTACTTTTTTTTAGGCTGGTCAAACTTAACGTTTTTCAATAAATTGTTATTTAAAATGCAACAATTATACTAGGACAGATGTTGCTTTAAATCATGTTTTTGAAAAAATTGATAAGGTGACATATAAAAGCTGAGCTCGCTAAGAAATGTGTGTTTGTTTCCCAGTTGAAAATTGCAATTCAAATTTTATGACAAAAGAAAGATGCATTTGTAAGTTTTGTGTTTCTCAAGACTCCAGATACAAGCTACTAACACTTCTCCCCAGCCGCAGGGTGGACGCCTGCGGGTCACACCCACACCGGCCTCCGGGACAGCGGCTAAGACCTGTAAGAGCAGCTTCTGGAAACACAAACAGATGAGATGTCAGTGAAGGTATGGCTCTAGGGTCCAATGAAATTCCCTTAACATTTACAATAGTCAAGTTATTGAAAAAGGTAACTTTATGATCTGAAAAAGCAATATGCTCTGTAGGCAATTTCCCATTTCTTCAACTTTAAATGGAAATATTAAAGTTTAGTTTTTTTTAAAAAAGCATCAGAATTGTAAAGATGTGAAATCTAGTAAGAAACCATTTACACAAAATTACAGTAATTTTTAAGTCCAGAATATTCTATCCTGAATCTAAGATCGTGGCTATTTCAAAAGCTATTTGTTCAACGCATTTTACGAACGTGGCTTTAAAAAGGGTCTCTGCCCGGCCGGGGCGTCTAGGCCTGCGAGGCGGCGCCGGCGTCGGAGGCCCTCGAGGCCTCGGGCTTCGGGTCCCGAGCGCTCTCTTTGCTCTTGCTCCGGTCTTTGCGGTCGCGGCCCCGCTCCCTGTCCCTGGCCTTGTCTCGGTCCCGCTCTCTGCTCCGGGACCGGTCCCGGTCGCGCCTCCGGTCTCGCTCGCGCTCTCGGTTCCTGCTCCGCTCCCGGCTGCGGTCCCACTCCTTGCCCCGGTCGGCCTCGCGCTCTCGGTCACGGTTGGCGCTCCTCTCCCGGTTTCTGTCCCAGTCCCGGCTGCAGTCCTTGTCCCGGTGTCGGTCCCACTCCCGGGCCCGGTCCCAGTCCCGCTCTCGGCTCCAGTTGCGGCCGCGCTCGCGCTCTCTCCTCCTGTCCTCGGACGCCCGGCCCTGGGCGTCGGGCTCCTCCAGCGGCTTCTCTTTGGGGCCCGCGTCGAAGCGCTCCCTCTGCCTCCCTTCGAAAGTCTGGTTTCTGTATTCGTGGCCTTTGCCCTCTCGGAAGTCGGGCGATGCCCACTGTCCGTCGGCCTCGGGGCCCTGTCCGGGCGCACTGGAGGAGAGCGCGGAGGGCGGCCCGGCCTCCTCCCAGCGGTCCTTCCGGTGCTGCGGGGGGTGGCTGGGGAGCTCCAGCAGGGGCCTGGGGCCCGGCTTCATCACCTGCGGGGCTTGGCCCTGGAAGTGAAATCGCGACGGGGTCTGCTCGTTTTTTTCAGAAAAGGGCGCAGACCCCCGCAGTCCACCAAACTGCAGCGGTGCTGGCGCCCTTTGGTTTGTGAATCTTGGTGGTGAATGGACCCTCTGGTCTTCGAACTGCTGAGGCTGAATGCCCCTGGGACCTGGCATAAAGTTAGGGACCTGGCCTCTGGGTCCTTCGAACTGGTTGGGATGAGGGCCCCGGGTAGCTTCAAACTGACTAGGATGGGGCCCTCTTGGGCCCACGAAATGGCCAGGGGGTGGGCCTCTCTGACCTCCAAACTGAGAGGGAGGGGGGCCGCCTCGGGGGCCTTTCAGCTGGGACAGCAGCGGCCTTCTCTGGCCTCCGAACTGGAAAGGCGCGCCGCCTCTGCCTCCCAGAAACGGGGCTTGCTCTGTCCCTTCAAACTGGGCGGGGGTGCCCGAGACCTCGTTATACGGGGCATCCTGGAATTCCCTCTTCTCCCCATGGGGATCCTTGCGTTCTTCAAATTGGGATGGTGCCACTCCTCGTGGTCCACCAAGGTAAGAGGGTGAGGGGCCTCTGCTGTCCCCATAAGGAGGTGGCCCATGTTGCCCCGAGAATAAGGAAGGGATGGGCCCCTTCTGGGCTCCAAATCTGGCTGGCGGAGGCCCTCGTGGCCCATCGTTAGAGGCGATACTCTCTTCTGGAAACGGAGGGGCTGGCCCCCTTGGTCCCGGGAAATTGGGGCCATGAAGCCCTGACATCCCCAAAACATGAGGTCCAGGTTCACGCTGACCTTGAAACTGGGGCTGAGCGCCCCCCACTTTCTGTCCTGGTGTGGGGAGCGGGGTGGTGCCCTCGCCGGGTCTGGCCTGTGGCTCTCTGTCCCCCTCTGTTTCAACTGCAGGGCTGCTGCTCCTTCCAGCAGAAAGAAGGTTTCTTGGGTCCTCATACTGAGCTGAGCCAAGAGCCTTGTCCTGCGACGCGAACCCCGGGCTGGTGAAAGGGTCCCTCTCACCGTCGTGCTGCAGCGGGAAGCTGGGCTGCAGGGCACCACAGGGTGGTGTGGGCAGCAGCACCCTCCGGGCAGGCCTGGCCGAGCTGTCTCCAGCCGTGGCAGGGCGGGTGCCCTCCCCAGGCTCTGCCTTCCAGCCGTCCTGCTCGGACCCCGCTGGGGGCTTTTCACCTGAAGCCCAGGGGGAAGAGGCTGGCTCCTTTTCCTCCAGGACTGGCACGGGTGCCTGGCCCACAAGGCCGCCCCTGCAAGCATCTCTCTCAGGCAGGGCACCCTGGGCACCACGTGCCGAAAGCCTGGAGGGAGGCTCCCCCTCCCCGTCACCGGCCTCGGCGACCAGGCGCCTTGCCTGCCGTGGGTCTCTGTGGTTTGATGCCTGGCTGGCGGGGGGCAGGGAAGTGGGCTTGTCTGCGGGCTGCTGCTCTTGCTGGAACAGCTCCGCCTTGGGCAAGGATGACTTTGGTGGTGGAGACATCAAGGCGTCTGACACTGAGAAGTGGGCCATGGAGACCCCGACTGCGGCCCTCTGCTGCCTGAGAGCTTCTTCCTGCTCCTCCAGCTGTCTCTTCTGCTCCTCGATCTGTTTGTTCAGCTCTTCTAGCATCTTCTGTTGTTCCACCAAGGAGGGCGTGGCGGCCCCAGCCACCGGCTCAGCAGGCCTGTCCACGGAGTTCCTTCTCACGTCGGCACACATCCTGTTGGGCAAGTCATCAACGGTCACTTTCGCTTCTTCTAAGATGGTCTCATCCTCGGGGTCGTAGGCCACCTCTTCCCGCTCCGCTGCAGCTGCTTCAGGAGCCCTTTCCACCTCGTGGCGCCGGCCTCGCTCCACAAGCTGAGTGTCGAAAGCCCTCTCGGGGTCATATTCCTCCTCGGGGTCGTATGGCCTGTCATCCTCCTCTTCCTCTAGGGCCTTATCTTTTGAGAACTGACCGAACTGCTGGACGATCGGATCTAACAGCGGAGGCGCCGGCACCCCGTCCTCTGCTGTGGTTTTGGGCTCCTGGGGGAGACCTGCGGTGGACCCAGGCGGCTCCCGGACAGAGGGGTCGAATGATTTCTTCTTTCCAAAGAGAGTCTGCAGGATGTGCTCCAGTGGTGACGCTGTTTTGGAAGCAGAGGAAGCGGCGGAGGAAGCTGCCGTGGAGGCTGCTGCTGCTGCTGCTGTTGTGGCTGCTGTGGCTGGGCTGGTGGCTGCAGGTTTGAGGGATGACAACACTTTTAGCACCGGCGGTTCTGGAAGAGGGGGCGGAGGGGGAGGCGACCCAGGGGGTGTGCTGCTGACAGCCGTGTCTGCAGAGTAGAGCTGATACTTGGAGGGCTTCTTTTCGGACTGCGGGGCTGTGGTTACTTTTGGATAGGCCGGAACGTCCACTTCTTCTTGTTGAAGTCGGGTTCGCTTTTCATCCACCTTGTCTAACTCTCCCGTGTTTGCGGGACGTTTTATCTTTTGGCAGATTACTAATCCAAGAATTATATTCGGACGTGGTGACTCAAGACCTGAAAAACAAAATATTTGCAAATTTTAGAATCTAAATCCAACTTTCACCCTTCAGAGGCGAATTTTATTAAGGGCTTTCATGGGGAACGTTTAACAGACAGAAATAAGCCATTCTGTGGCAAAATAAAATCAAGTGTCAAGATAGTTGCAAAAGCCTGGATGATTCTGCCCCAGGAACGCACCATCCCGAGAACGCACCAAGCCAGTCCTCCCGGAGCCATGTGAAGGGGGCGACTAACCCCTCGTCACCAACCACGGAACTGAAGGCCCAATTCACGAGGGAATTCATCCCAATCGTCGGAATTTGTTACATATTTTAAAGAAATTATCTGTAATGCTAGAGCAGAAGTGTGGAGGGGAGGGAGGCTGTGGTGGGAACCTACAGGGGTGGAAAGGGCATTGTCCCAGGTGCCCTTAACACAACAGCTCAGCTATGCTCTTCTTCCCCTCGTGCCACTGCCAGGAAGGTAACAGCCCTTTTTTTTTTTTTTTTGAGATGGAGTCTCGCTCTGTTGCCGCAACCTCGGCTCACTATAACCTCTGCCTCCCAGGTTCAAGCGAATTCTCCTGTCTCAGCCTCCTGAGTAGCTGGGATTACAGGCACACACCACCATGCCTTGCTAATTTTTGTGTGTTTAGTAGATAAGGGGTTTCACCATGTTGGCCAAGCTGGTCTTGAACTCCTGACCTCAGGTGATCCACCCGCCTCGGCCTCCCAAAGTGCTGGGCTTACAGGCATGAACCACCACACCTGGCCCCCTTTTTGTCTTTAACTTAGGAGTTGCAACACATAATTACTCTAAATATACTAATATTAAATGTTTGATTAGGTGCCAATTCAACTCAATTCAGAATTATCAATAAAGCACAAGCATGAGGTCATCCATTAGTCTCTGGTGTCAGAATTACAACTACACAGGAAAAACGGCATTAAATGAAATGGCTAAAATAAATGCTTTGGACTGGGCATGGTGGCTCATGCCTGTAATTCCAGTACTTTGGGAGGCCAAGGCAGGTGGATCATGAGGTCAAGAGTTCAAGACCAGCCTGGCCAACATGGTGAAACCCTGTCTCTACTAAGAATACAAAACTTGGGCCAGATGCGGTGGCTTACACCTGTAATCCCAGCACTTTGGGAGGCCAAGGTGGGCAGATCATGCGGTCAAGAGATCAAGACCATCCTGGCCAACATGGTGAAACCCTGTCTCTACTAAAAATACAAAAATTAGCTGGGTATGGTGGTGCACACCTGTAGTCCCAGCTACTCAGGAGGCTGAGGCAGGAGAATCGCTTGAACCCGGGAGGCGGAGGCTGCAGTGAGCCAAGATCACGCCATTGCACTCCAGCCCGGGCAACAGAGTGAGACTCGGTCTCAAAAAAACAAAACAAAACAAAAAACAAAAATTAGCCAGGCGTGGTGGCGTGTGCGTGTAGTCCCAGCTACTCAGGACATTGAGGCAGGTGAATTGCTTGAACCTTGGAGGCGGAGATTGCAGTGAGCCGTGATCGTGCCACTGAACTCCAGCCTGGGCGACAGAGTGAGACTCCGTCTTGGAAAAAAAATTAATGTTTTAGGTTTAGAAAGAAATTCAGTGAGCATTCACATATCAAAGACTGCCTAAGGCTTGCATCCTTGTAAACACAGGACACGGTGCTCACGTAAACCCCAGAGGTGCTCAGCAAATGGGTGGCAAAGAGCAGAGCAGGTGAACGACGCGCACTGGGGGTTTTAGGGCACAGTATTAGTTAAAAAAAAATTCCCCAAAGAGAACTATTCCCAACGTTGTAAGTTGTGGTAACTTAGATCAGGAGTACTAATATTCCAGTAACAACCCTCCCCACACTCAAAATCAATCAAGAGTGCCAAAGGGGAATAGAAAAACCCACATCCCAAAACAGCAGCTGAGGGAAAAATGATACACATGGGCAGAGCGTTTCGGCAGCGTAACAATATATGAAACTAAACTGTAAAAACTCAATGTACAGATAATTTAACATTACTGTGGTATACAAAAGGTGCTCACGTTACAGCTTTTTTTCCCTTACAATGAAAACCAGTACGATTTCCCGTGCCTCTGGTGATGTTAAAGATCATCACAGATCGCTTCAGGTTGTTTGGACAGGCACCACCCTGTAGTTCTAAACACATTTGTTGTTAATCTCCCTAAATTCCACTAAGGAATTGATGGACAGGCTGAGCACAGAGGGTGGTGGGTGTCCATCTCACCCTTAAGGGAGGAATACCAGGCCTGCCAGACTGAGTTGGGACCAGCCTGCTCATGGGATGCTCCCTCCCTCCTGGCGAGAGGGCCAAAGGCCTCTTCCTTCACAGGCTGCCTGGCAGAGCTGACACTCGAGCGCAGCGAGAGGGGTGAGGTATCCCAGCACCTCACCTCCACCTCCTCTTCATTCTGTTCCCCGGATGGTAGCACGGTGCCAGTGAAAGGGCTGGGTGGGCACAGAAGGAGGAAGGCAGGAAAGCCAGCCAGGCCACACCGAAGGGCACAGCTGAGCTCTGCTGCTCAGCAAATACGAAGGACAACCTGTCAAGTTCACGTTCTGATTAACATGAGTTAAACATATTTTAAAATACTTCTCTCACCACAATAGCTATCTTTTGACTGAATAAGCTATTACATAGCTTACTCACATCCACTTTTCGGGTATGGTCAGTTGTGAAATTGGCTATTATGGCCTTCCCGGACCATACATCTGCAGAGCCCACCACGCCCTGGTGGGAAGGGCACTGAGGCTCAGGCTGAGTTCCTGTAAGCCAGGCCCTCTCCCTGCGAACCTGACACGGGGAACAGACACAGGCCTGGGCTAGGCTTCGGGAGGGACCCCAGGCAGTAGGGCTTGTGGGGCCTCGTGTGGGGAAGTCACCTGGGGGAGCCTAGTGCTGACTCATTGACACAGAGGGGACATGCCGCCCAAGGGAGACTCTCAGCTTCTAAAGAGCTGTCAGGGTGGCGGAATGATGTACAAAATCACTGTTACGTGGTCCCGTCTTGTGGTGTGTCACTCCAACTCAAACTTTTAATGGCTAACTTGCTTGTTAATGAAAAAAATAATTAGTATATCCCAGCTCTGGCAAGATTCTTTAGTCTTGAAAACAGCAACCATCTGGAGATTGGCATCAAACACGTAGCTGGCACGTGTAAATGCTCCCAGCTCTTGGTGCTCTCATCTGCAGACACTGGTGACTGAATAAAGCTGCAGAGTCAGATGGGTGTTCATTCTGAGTTTCCCCGCCATTTAAAATTTAAGTTGGGCTGTCCAAAAAGGCACACCCGTTGTGAAACAAACTTGTCACCCACTCCTGTTTGTTACTATGGTTGCATGAACATGTAAAACGTGGCCGGCACCGGCTCCTGTTTGTTACTACGGTCGCGTGAATGTGTGAAAAGTGGCCAGCACCTTGGAAATCACTCTTCACGGAAGCAGCAGTGCCGTTGAGCTGACCGGACCTTGGGAGCCATCTTCCCTGGAGGAGAAGGTGCCTGGCAGTGCCTGACATGTCCAGCAGACCAGTAAGGTCAAAAGGTCACAGAGCCCCCACCTCAGGAGGGGCAATTAAGGTTGCCCAGGGGCTGTTCCCAGGCTCACCCCTGCCCTTGGCAACTGCCCCGTGGTGTGTGTGAACCCTGGGAGGGAGTGTACCCCGGGAAGGTGCAGAGACTGAGGCCTGCGTGAAGCAGGCACCAGCCAGGCCGCAGGCAGCACAGGGCACGGCAGGCTTACTTACCCACCTCCCTCCTGAGGGCTACTGAGGCCCTCAGTTCATAAAGCAGGCGGCCAGGAGCAACCAGGGCTCGGGGCCCGGAGATGCAAGCTGTGGCTAAACGTGCCCCTGCACTTCCACTGAAGGGTACTGATCAGGCCTGGAACAAGGGTGTGGACATTCCCCCAACACCCTCTGAAAGGCCAGAGGGCGAAATGGTTTTCTTCTGGGCGTATCATGTGCAAGCAAACAGGCCTTTTTAGCACCACGTCTGTGTCCTTTGCGTATTCACGAAGGAGGCGTCTGGACTCAGTGGTCAGAATCAGACCACACGCACAGGAAAAGAACGCAAGACACTGAAGACAAAGGGTGTATTCGAAAAGCTGTGTGGGCCAAGACCAAAACCAGGATCTGTGTGTCCAGGTGTGTCGGCAATAGGGACTGGGGGACAAGGCAGCCGACAAGGGAACCACCTGCTTCGGAGGGTGCAGGAAGCGCCCTTGGTACTGAACCTGAGGCTGCAGGAAGACACTCCCTCTTACTAATGAACCACCTGAAACCTGACTCCTCCCAACCCCAAACTATCACAATGAGGCCTTTACCCCTAAACTCACCCACCGAGCACGTCCTACTATCAGTTCTTAAAATGGAAACTCTCTCAATGGTCTGCTTCTGTCAAAACAAAATGTTCACACCTGCTGGAACAGAAACTGTGTGGAAGTCAATCAACAAAAGGGTTCTGAGTATGACTCGGATAGAAAGACTTGGCAATTAAGGTGGGAAGAAGTGACTTCCCCCAGCCCACCAAACACACCCACTCACACACACACAGACCCTCCCTCGTTCCAACTGGGAACCCCTACACAAAGCCGCTGGGTCCAGCACGCACGCCTCAGGTGAGAGCGCGACGTCCATCTTCTTCTGGGTGCCGGGGTGCCGAGAAGGGCCCCAGGGCAGCACCAGCCTGCACTGCGTCAGCTCCAGCCCCTGCCAGGCGGGCTGCAGGGCTGCGGGCACCACCAGGGTGTGCTGCGCTGGCTTATGGAAAGCAAAGGGGGGCCTAGGAGAGGTGACCAGGAGCCACCAAATGGTTCCAATTCAAACAAACAAGGACCAGTTTCCACGAAATATGTTTATTGATTTAGGAGGAGAAGGCAGTACATTCCATTCAATACTGATTACAATTTCCATGCAAAGCTACTGTTACATACACACATGAAAACTGAAGAAATGCTTACCTGACAATATTTCAAGTCAGAATTTCTCAGCTAATTTAGAAAGCAGTTACAAGTGAATACAGAAGGACACTATGGATTCATTCTTCCCAGAAGAGCTTTCTAACGTATAAAGACCTCAGAGAAAAGAGCCCTTTCCATTGGAGCAGCTACAGAGGGCGGTGTTCCTCCTGCCCTGTACTTGGGGGGAACAGACTGTGCACCCATGTTTATGGACCGAGGTCACTCGACAGGCATTTCAGACCAAGGCTCCGAGGCCTGCGGCTTCACGTGGAAATGACGGGGGCTGGGCATGGTTTACAGGCAGGCATCTTGGCTGTGGTCCAGTCCTGTAAGGGCCCCACACAGAACCCTCCACGATGAGCTTTCAACCCGACTCATCTCCCTTCCATGAACAAGGCCCTGAGACAGGCCCAGACTCTGCCACTCCAAGTCCCTGCGGGGGGCCCTGCTGGTAGAGCTGGAACTGAGTGGGGTAAATATCTAGGTGGAGAAGGTCACCCGGACCCAGGCCTCCCAGTTGCCCCCCAGTGATGCTGAGTTACGGAGAGTGCCCCCACTGCAGGGCAGAGGGGCAGAGGAAGAAAACCTGGTGTTTTTGTGGACAAATCATTAAGACACGCAAGGACAAATGTCCTCGGGGAGATCCAGCTACTGCTGTGAACTGCACGGCTCCTGAGGGTGCTGCGGGGGCAGCTCCACTCTCACTGCCCAAGAAGGGCCAAGTGTTGACAGGGCGGGTGACTTGGTTTCCCCTGAGGGCACAGCTGGGCACTTTCAGTCCTTCACTTGCTTAGATGTGAACAGCAAGCACCAACGGGGCTGGGACTAGACACCACGCTGTCAGAACCCATTAGGCCCCATGTATGGGAGGCAGGACACCTGCAATTGTGTGGTATAAACTGAGGCACATGGATGAGTCGGTCACTCTTTTCTGCGTGAATCTCTACCCCTAACAGGACCTTCTCCTTAACACCCCCAGGGGAAGATGCTCCCACATCAGTGCCCTGATGCAGATGGGCAGCTCAAGGCTGGGGTGCCAGGTCTCCTTCAGGCCTGTGCTGCATGTGCTGCAGAGAACTGAGGCTCTGGAATGGCACTGGGCCCTGCAGACCCTCGCCCAGCACTTCCAGGGGCATGACTCTAGGCCACGCAGCACACACTCACCCCTGACCACAGCTCTGTGGAGTCACCACCATCAGTGCCCTCAGGTGTGGCCTGTGCTGTCCAAGGGCTTCTGGGCAGAGACTAACTCCATGAGGACAGGGTCCGCTGAGACAGGAAACGTGCCAAGACCTAGCCTTACACACACACAAACACACACACGCACACACACGCGCACTACACATTTACACCACAAAGCCAGGACACACACGTACATGTTTATATCTAGAAAACGCCAAGTCAAGTAATCAGTACGTGAAGTGGGCCAAGTACCCAATGGCCTGGCCCGGGGAAAAGGCTGTTTAGTGACCATGGAAGTGTGTGAAATTTCACGCACACATATTCATGTCAACAAGGACATCAAGAGAATTCAACATTATACTGAAGCCTTAAGTTAAAACATTTCTGAAGTGTATGGAAAAGTTTCACTCGCTGTTACTTCTCTAAAGTCCCTTGCCCTGTGTTACTTTACCCAAACGCCTCTGCTCTTTATGGTGCATCAAAGTCCCCGGAGCGATTGTGTGTCCCCGTCAGGCGGCGTTGTGGCCTCAGCGAGTGCCTCGGTGGGCGAGTGTGACGTTTCCCCAGCTGGTCGCGGAGCTGACAGTGTGGGTGGTTGGCACCATCGCACTCAACAGACAAGGTGAGTGACCCCAGCCCAGCCCTCCTTGTCCCGGTGCCATCCGGGAGGTGCCGGGAGACCTGTCCTCTCCCTCTGCCCCAGGGCTGCACCTGCCCAGCCAGCCCTTGCTGTGGGGAGAACGGGGGTGCCGCTCCTCTGGTGGCCTCCCTGGGCCCCATCACTGCCCAGTGTGGGGAACCCCGTCCGAGGCCCTACCTGGGCCCTGTCACTGCCCAGTGTGGGGAACCCTGTGCCCGGCATGTGCCAGGGCTCGCTCAACACCCTAAAACCTGTGCTCACCTGACAGCTCCAAGTTTGGAGATGGAGTAGGGAGAGGAGCTCAAAAAAGGATAAAATATCGCTTCAATTTTTTTAAAAAGGGGAGGCTCGCTATCTATGAATTCACGTTTCTGTAAATAAAAAGTGCTCTTTTCACCCCAGCAGTGAGGCGCTGAGGCGCTGCAGTGTCTGCACTGACTCTGCACACACACTGCTGCTGCACTTGCAACTGACCAGGGGGTATTCACAGGTGCCGGAGAGGTCAGCTTCTCGGTCTTCACCTCCAGGAGGGCCGGGCTTTTCCTCTCCCTGGTCACGTGGAGCTGGCCAGAGCTCTTCACAAGCATCACCTAGAACCTCTACCAGGGTCCTTTCTGCCACCCATTAGGTGGCATCTCTTTATCCCAAGTAGGATTTGAGGGGACACACTAAAGCACTTTGCTTTTAAAAATGTATCTGGCACTAAAATAACTTAATGCATCATGCCAGCAAATATTTAACCCTGAAATTACTGATACCAACCAATCCCTTTATGGACATACAATTCCACAACAGAGGCACAGGCTGAGCCCACTCCAGCTGTGAAATGGGCTCCAGTAGGAACATAGGCTGTGCCTGGGGTGACAGAAGCCTCGCCCAGGATGTGGAGTGGCCCCTACAGGACCCCAGCTAGCTAGGGTGCGGTGTGAGGAGTGTGGGTGGGAGCACCCTGCACAGCTGTGGCAGGAACACCCGCCGAGGCCTGGTGACAGGGACAGAGGGCACTGAGGCACAGGGTCTAGACAGCACCTGCCTTTATGACGAAACACTTAAGAGGACACTGTGTGATTCACGCACCCACTTTTAGAGAACACTGATCCTCTGAGGACTGCATGGCCAAGGAGACACTGCAGTTGGGCAGCGGATACTCATCCCTAACTGAAGTCACATCAGCTTTTGCTAAGGGGCTATGAAAGAGCTGGTCACTGACAAGAGCATGTGGCCCCTGGAACCACCCTCAACCCTTGACAAAGAAGATATATTTTAGGCTATTTATAAATAATCGTTTAAGTACAGTACTTCCCAAGGAATGTGCAAACACAAAGTAGCTGGCCAAAGATGAATGAAGCTATTACAATTTGAGCCACAGATTTGAAAGTAATTCTTTCTAGAAATAGTTTTCTATGTCATTATTTTTAAATCTCCTGGAAATCCATCCCTGTTAGAGAAGTTACCCCTGATGGAGCCACTTCCTGGTGTGTGTGCTGGCTCCTGAGTCTATCTGGAGGAAAGAACAAGGCAGCTGGAAGTGTCACCTCCCTTTCTGGCTGAGCCTCGGGCTCCTGGGCACTGCGTCTTCTCTGACCTGAGGCCAGGATGAGCTGGTTGCAAGCTGTGGGTTTTTCCCTCTCTAAAAAACTCTTCTGAGACAATTTATGCTGTGAATAGGGGGCACTTCTAGTGCCACAGTCCTACGCCCTCAAAGATCAATCCTATTGCTAACCGCTGAGTCTGTGCTCCTAACTCCTGCTCCCAAAGAGCCCTGGGCTGGTCAGGACCCAGCGGGGCACGTCAGTGGGAGGAGGGGTGCAGGTGCAGGTGGGCCTCACCTCCACCCAGAAAGCCAGCGCTTACCTGGTCCCTCAAAGGGCAAGAGTTTGGATGGAACAGGGTCCTGGGCGCTCAGTGGGATCAGGTAGAGGTCCTTGACGTGCCTGTTGTTATTAGCTACAACACCAAAGCGGCCACGGCTGCTAAAATAGGAGTAGAGAGAGATATAGGCGACCTCCTCTTCCTCTGTGGCGGGGTGGAAGCGGATCAGACAGAGCTCCTGCAATGGAAGAGTGGGAAGCACTCATAAAGAAAATGCGGCTCAAGCATCACACGCCCGATTCACATCCTGCTTTCAACAGGAAACCTTGTAAAATCTCTCCTACTCACAGCCATGATCTCACAGAGCTCCTGTCTCAGTGAGGCAAGTCACGTGACATGTGAGCCCAGCAGTGTCTGGAGCAGAGCTGGCTTTTCCTACATGCACGATGGCCCCGGTCATGAGGAACCAGCTGCATGATCTGCAATGGCTGGCTGTGCACCTCCCCAGAGGAGGGTTCAACTAGATGACAGGATCTAGCCCTTCTGTGAACCTGACGAAGACTACAGAGCTTCCCCAGAGAAAACCACAGACACACACAGCTGTAGCTAAATCTCAGGGGGTCCCAGAAAACCAAGACCGTTTAAGAGCCCAGGTTGAGTGCCCTGAGCCTGATCACCCCCGCAAAAGACACCACCTGCTCCTTCAATCATTAAAAAAACAAGAAAATAAAGCTTATATATTTCTTACTAAAATTTAACTGCACATACATTATAATAAATTAGAAACAACTTCCTACCACTGTATACTCAAACACCTTCACATAGTAATACAACTGTATACACTTTTTTTTTTTTGACAGTCTTGCTCTCCCAGGCTGGAGTGCAGTGGTGTGATCTCAGCTCACTGCAAAACTTAACTTTTAATATTCACCTGGAAATAGGCTAACACTTTAAGTGTTAACCCATCAAAATAAGAGGTTAAAAAAAGATGTGTTTAAATAAACACGATTTTCCATCGTTGCCGAATTTATACTATAAGCAGATACCTTAGACACAGAAGACTTGAGTTTGCCAACATAATCCCAAACTGTCTTCGGTGCAATCCTCCCACCAATGTGGATTGTGTCAGGCAAATCCTAAACAGAAAGCACTGGAGTAAATCACTTTGAACTGCAGTAGTCACAAAAAGATGAATGCAGTCATTTGAAGGCACATACTATCCAAGATTCAAGAAGACCACAACTATTCCAAGGAAAATAGTCATTCTTGTATTAAATGTTGCATTAAATCCAGGATTACAAGTTACCAAATCCGAGGGGGGTATGATGCCAACCTTCTGCCAAACAAGATTATGTTTAGAAATCACTGCCCAACACTTCTATGCTGTCTTTATGTACATACACAGAGAGTAACGATTCACGTATGAGCCAGGGTGACTCCTTGCGTTAAAGTCGTAAATGCCAGTGCTGTTTTCTGGTTAATTCTAGAACTAAAAGGCCTGCCATGGGGTCATATGCGCCACCCCACAAGTGGCCAGGTGTGTGTAGAGCTGGCTCCGAACACCTGACTGTGCTGGTGGCTGTGCGCACAGCCATCTGGTCAGTGCCCCAGCGAAACCGGTCACTGACAGGCCAGACTACAGGCTCACATTTCTGGCCCTTTCCAAACTGCTGAACCTGTGGACTCCTCGTAGCCATCACCACTTTGCATTTAGAGGCATTTCTGTACCCGTCAGTCAGCTGCAAGGGTGTCAGGCTTTTCTCTTTCTCTGCTACTTCCTGAAAGTCACGTGTTTGACTCTGGTTTAGAAACTCCTGTGAAAGACACACGCACACGCACACACACTTTCTTGGTTCTAACCTCACTGAGGTAATCAAAACACCCAGAGACAGGATACGCCTTAGTGACAAATTTTGCCACACTCTGCATGTTAATAAATCCTTTCCAAATGGTGCTGAGTCGAGACAAAAAGAGGGTCGTGTCTCCCTCTGGAGGGGACCGTGATTCTGAGGTGCTGTAAAACAAAACCATGAAAAAAAAGTCAATGTCCCTCTGTGTAATGAGAATTTCAAAAGTAGATTTTTTTTTTTTTGAGACAGGATCTCATTCTGTCGTGCAGGCTGGAGTGCAGTGGGGCAACACGGCTGGCTGCAGTCTCCACCTCCCAGGCTCAGGTGATCCTCCCACCTCAGCCTTTCAAGTAGCTGGGACTACAGGCGTGCATTATCTCGCCTGGCTAATTTTTGTCCTTTTTGTAGAGATGGGGTTTTGCCATGTTGCTCAGGCTGGTTTCAAACTCCTGGGCTCAGGCACACCTCCCACCTCTGCCCTGCAACATGCTGGGGTGACAGGTGTGAGCCACTGTGCCTGGCTTCAAGAGTACAAAGACTTTATATGTAAAAGCAAAAGTGAACTCTTGTAAGTTTTACGTTTTTGGTAGCTTACTTTTGCCAATTACTTACTTTAATTATAATGATACAGACATTTTGGTTAAAGAAAAATAAGCTCAGGCACACCTCCCACCTCTGCCCTGCAACATGCTGGGGTGACAGGTGTGAGCCACTGATGCTCTGGCTTCCAAGAGTACAATAAGGCACTTTACTACTGTAAAAGTTCTAAAAGATGAGACTCTTGTAAGTTTTACGTTTTTGGTAGCTTACTTTTGCCGAATTCAACTTACTTTAATTATAATGATATCAGACATTTTGGTTAATAGAAAAATAAAGTTTGGCTTGTTCAGACCACACCTGAAATACCCACCTGATATTTGGTGACGGAGGAACTGACAAGTATCTTGGGTCAGGAGATGAGGACGGCTTAGCTAGTATGGACTTGGGCACCATCACAGAAGTCAAAACAGGCTTCGGCACGTCCTGTCTGGCTTCCACCATGTGGGTGCTGTCTGGGCGGGCTGCTGCGGAGGCCACGGCTGTGCATGAACTGCTTGGAGCGGTCCTGGGGTCCCGGCCGGACACTGTGACGGTGGTGACCAACCCACTCCCACAGGAGGCTGGGCAGGGGGACAGGTCTTCCAGGGGGGAGGGCTCGGGATGACCATCTCCTAGAGGCCCAGGGAAGTATGTTCTGTCCGCGTTTGGATGAGAAACACTTTCCAGGCCTGGCTCAGAAGCAACTTCAGGCAAAGCCTCCGGCATCACCTCATCAGCTGGATCAGGAGCTGGGTCAGGGGCAGAGCTGTCAGGTTTCGATTTTAAGTCTTCTTTCTTAACAGAAGCTGACAATTTTTGTTTTTTTGGAGCTGGCTCATCTTCTGCAGAGGGAACCTGGCCTGAAGAAGGCAAGGAAAGGCTCTGTGAGAAACCCAGCCGGCACACGACTGTTTCGCACACCAAGCCGAAAGCAACACTCTAAAGGCAGGGCAGGAAATCATTCTGGCCTTTCTGCATGTTTAAGCTTGGCTTAAGTGTAGTTGCTTTTAGAAGGATTCAGTGATATTTAACAAAATCAAGTTTAGTCTCAGCTTCAAGGCTCCATCCCCCAAACTGTGCTCACCTGTGCAAATTTTACAGTTGAGATCGAAGAGGTGTGCGCGGTGCTGACTGGTGGTGTCTTTCAACATGCAGCTGAAGACATCGAGGAGCGGTGCTGTGCTCTTCTCAGGGACAGCACGTGCTGACTCCTGCTGTTCCTAAAAGTAAAAGAAAAAAGGTGAGGTCATTTCTTCTCCAAACTCAGCTCCAAATTAACAACACTCAAGAAAAGTGGTCTCATGGGATTGAGACCCACGGGGGAGAAAAAAGGACCACCGAGTACAAGGACTGAGGAATGCCACAATGACATACACCTGCTGTAAGCTCAGTGTCCTGCCCAATAATTTAAGATAACCTCAAAACATTTGGGATGGATTAATCTATCTTGGTGAACACAAAAGCTCCCAAATGCTTACCTCTGAATCTGACACTGGCGGAGAGTCCTCCAGATCGGGGATGGCCTCCTGCCTGGGGGCCGTCTTCTTGCTTTCATTGTGCAGTTTAGTTCTGGACTCCATCACCTGAAATGAAAAAGACACAACAGAGCTTAAGCCTTGTTTTCTAGGAGGAAAGCATTGCTCATGCAGCCGTCTATGAATCTGTTTCTGTTAAACTCGAGTCCCGGGTGCCTCCGCAGGTGCCCTCTGCACTCACAGATCTCGTCGGCCTCTCTTTCCACGTGGAAAGCTCTTTAGATACAAGTTCTTCTGGCTTCAGTCTCACAAGTTTTGCCAAAGAGATTTCCTCACGCAGAACACGGTGGAAGAGTCCCTATAAACAAATATTTTTCATTTACTCAAATACTATTCCTGTATCTGTCAATACAGAGAGCTTATGGAAAACAGAGCTGCCCAGAAGTTTAGCGGGCACAGGACAAACGCCCTCAGGGCCCACCTGCGTGTGGCACTGGGCGGACCTCTCTAACTCCCCAAATGGCCTTGTGAGAGTGCGCCCTGGGTCATCCCTGCTGTGAGCAAATGGGGGCCCAGAGAGCACAAGTCATAAGGTTAAACAGTGGGTCTCACGGCCTATGCTGCACTGGCTCTGCTAAAAAAACAACACACAACACCTCACGAAAAACAATTATGTACACAAGGTAGACACAAGTCAAAAAGGTAGTGTCAGGGACAAAGGAAGGAAGAAATCATTTCTGTTTGTGGCTGTTCAATGGTGAGATGCAAAGTCAGGGTCTTTCAATATTCTAAAATTCTAAACAGGGAGGGGTCTGGAGGCCGATGGAGAGAGAACACCAGAAGGCTGTAAGCCTGGCGGCGAGAGGCCACCAGGCAGGCAGCCTATCCCTCCCAGCTGGAGTTTCTGTCCCTGTTGCATGGGCCGAGCACCGCCCACCCCACACTGCAGTGAGGAAGGACTGATTCCACAACCTGGGCATAAGCAGCCCCTGCTCCAAGTGGTGAGAACTCACTAAAGCAGCCCAAACCGTCAGGCTCACTCAGCTGGCGAGCAATATGAGAAAATAAGGTGGAAAAGGCTGTCTGAGGCCGTAATATGGACACCCTCATATACTGGGACAAAGAATTGGGACTTTGGCTGGGCACGGTGGCTCAAGCCTGTAATCCCAGCACTTTGGGAGGCTGAGACGGGCGGATCACGAGGTTAGGAGATGGAGACCATCCTGGCTAACACGGTGAAACCCCGTCTCTACTAAAAATATAAAAAACTAGCCAGGCAAGGTGGTGGGCGCCTGTAGTCCCAGCTACTCGGGAGGCTGAGGCAGGAGAATGGTGGGAACCTGGGAGGCGGAGCTTGCAGTGAGCTGAGATCCGGCCACTGTACTCCAGCCTGGGTGATAGAGCGAGACTCCGTCTCAAAAAAAAAAAAAAAAAAAGAATTGGACTTTATTTTGGAGCCAGTGAAGTGACTGGCTTGTAATTTTACAGCAATGTTTAGAGGAGGCTAATCTGGTGATAAAACGTGGACTTCAGGGAAGCCAATAAGCAGACAGGACCCCAATTAAGGCAGGGAAGGGAAGGACATTCCAGGACCCTCAACACCAATACGGCAATACAGGGGCTGGCGGAAGGGTCACAAAGGAGAAGGAGATGTCTCAGCTTTCCTGGAAAGGACACAAACATCTCAAAATACTGTTTGGTTTATCCCTTTAGCACCCAGTGAACAGAACAGGAATACTCCAATGCACCGACACCAGGCACACACCTGATTTTTAGGGTCCTTCAGGTTGAACATGATGCTGCGGTATTTACTCTTGTAGCGATTATCTGTAACTTGAAACAAGTTAAACATCTCCTTCTCAATATGGAGGGCGATTTTTCCTACTTCGTTTTCTGTCATGATCAAGTCATCGCTGTCACTGACTCTGAACAGAATAAAAAAAGGAACTACGTAAGACACCTGCGTATATTAAACTTTTTGAACAGTGAGGCAATCCTGCAGCCACACTGTAATGAAAGCCCTTCCATTTTAATGGGTAAGAAATCAAGCAGAACAGCCCACCTTTTCCACAAAATCTCTTTTAAGGAGCGTCTGATATTTTGCCGAATTTGTGAATTTGGCTGCGATGGGGCAGCACTCATAGCCCCGAGACGTCCTGGGGCTGGCGAGGCCGTTGGAACAGAAGGTACCACTGGCTTCCTTACGGCTCCCACCAAGGCAGCAGAGCCGGGGAACTTCTTGGAGGCAGCTGCAGGTGCCGGTCCTGCCTGCCTGGCAACTGAAGCACCACTCGATGGGGTAGCGGAGAGCCATGGCCTCTTGGGGATGGTGCCCTTGAAACCTGAGGGTGGCTTTTTAACGGCTGGTGTGGCTGCTGCCACATTAGCAAAAGAAGATTTCTTTGGCACGAGGTTTCTAGGTGCAGGCTGCTTGCCCACCGCAGAGCCCGGAGGGGCTGTTTTCTTTGAGGCTGCCGTGGCTGCCGCTTTCTCCTCGGACCTCCTGTCTTCCTTCGTGGCTACAAAGGAGAACACAGGCGCTGAGTGAGGGAGGACACCGCAGGGTGCTGTCACCTGACTCTAAACCTGTAAGTGCCCACCTGGCATTACTGAATAGGATACACATAGAGAAAAGGATCTGTAAAATCTTAACATTCAGAGGAGTGTAAGGGAAGACCGCCAGCAGCATTTATGACGGTGACTACATTTTATTTCAGAAAGAAAAATGCTTTATTACATCTTTTACCTTCAACCAGCAAACTCTAGTTATTAAAGGCTTGACTTGAGCACTAGCTAAGCTTCAAAACTGAAGGACAATCTCACATTATCAATTTTAAAAAGGCAGATTTAGAACAGCACATCATTAATTCAACTGCAAGCTTTTTTGTAAACTTCAGTGAAAAAGATTGTTTAGAAGGGTAAAACACGTTCTCTTAGCCTGGTGGGTGGGGTTGACACATCTCACTTCATTGTCCTTCCAGACTGGAGTCCATTGGAGGTGATGCCATGAATAAAAATAAGGAAAGCTGGCAAACACCTGCACCACGGGAAGAGCAGCCACACCTTTACACGAAGAGTGAGAAGCTGAGAACGCAGCAGTGCTGTTACAGGAGTGTTTCCATTCACAACCCTCACGCTGTAATTCCATTAAGTATTAATCCAAACAAGGATTATAATTAAAAGCTCAAAGACGTCAAACCCCCTCAACTTGCTCAAAAAGCCTTCTATGCCAGTGGAGAGTCAATCACTTTATAACCCCGTGTGAGACTGTCAGAGCGCAAAGGCCCTCGAGCAGGGAACAGACGGCGTGCCAGTGGACAGGGCTCACTGGGGTGCACCGCAAGACAGGGCAGGGATCCAGCTAGTGGGGACAAAGGAGTGAAGCGCCTGGGGAATAGGGGGCCCCCGTGAGGGCCCCAGGACAGCAGAGGCCGTCTCAGCTCCACGGCAAGTGCCTGGGAGCGACCTTGGGTGATCAAGTAAACAAGGCCCCTCCTAGGGAAAGGCTTTTCCAACGATCTGTGCAGCAGCAAGCCTCCCAAACTCCCAAAGGCCTAATGGGAGAACGTGACAGATGCTCTCAAGAGCGCTTCGGTTTTACCCAGGGATTGAAAACAAAACCACGCTCCTCCACCGTCGTCTTACTGACTGCTTTCAATAAATGAGGGAAGTCTGAAAGCTCAGGAAAGAGCCAAGACTCTACAAATAGGGCCTGATTCAACAGCCTGCCCCAGCTTGGTCCTGCAGGACACCCTGCATGTGCTACCAGGCTTGGCCATGTTGGCAGCGGGTGCCAGTCCTCCCCAGCAGCCAATCCATCAAGCAGCAGCCTCAGGGCTGTGAGTCTTCCCAACTTCCCAGATAAGTACAATTCCTTCCATGTTACAAAACTTGCAACAGTACGGCATGGATCCAAAATATGGTGTCACTGTTAACAGATACCCCGACTTCCAAACAATGGTGTCACTGTTAACATATATTCACCCCGACTTTCAAGAGTTCCATGTGTTCTTTCCTAACCATCATTTTAATGGTAACTAAGTAAAGGCAAATCCTGTATTTTCATCTTAGAGCCCGTCGAACCTCATGGCCCCTGCCTACCCCTTGCTAGATGTGGTCCAGCCACAGGACGCCCTGCTTGGCAACGCTGCCAGGCCCTGCCTCGCTCACCCACAACTGCACCCCAAAACACTCATTCCTGTTGGAGCTGGATCTTCAAAGTGCACTATAAAGCAATGGTAATGTCTAACAAAACAGGAACAAAGGTGACAGCTAGTTTTTACCTGTCCTGGAAACTTTGCTTTTAATTCTACATGTACTATTTCATCAGATCAGGTCTATACACCAAAGTAGTCACTACCTTAGTGTTTGCAAATCTGTTTGTAACAACTCAGTTTAACTCAGACTTAGCTCACAGGTCTGCAGCATCTTGCCTGCAGGGTTCCAATAGGTCAGTCAGGCTAAATAAAAATCGGTGGAGGCCCTTTTCCTTGGGGGAAGCAGTGAGGGGGTGGGGTGGGGATGGAATGAAAAGGCACAGCAGGCCTAGGGCGCTGGAGGCACACAGGCAGGAAGCTGACACCAGGCAGGCACCCAGAACCAAGCCCTGGTCTCCAGAGGCGGCAAACACCTGCCAGGAAGCCAGCCATCATGATTCAAACTGAAACCTCAAACCAATTCAGTGCCTGCACTAGAAAACTGTGGAGTGTTTTAATATCACGTTTAAAGAACTCTAAAAAGCTGGCTTAAGGCATTTCCAGAAACCTCAACAAAATGCCTTGGCTGTCACACAGAACGCCTGTGTGCTGTGACCTGAACGATATCTTTAGTGATGTTTAACGTTCACCTTGTTTCAAGTTAGGGTTATATGCTAACTTTAAAAACATTAACTCCATTTCTCCAGATCCTAAGTGTTGGAATGAGATGTCCATGGCCACGCTCAGTATCTCTGCTCATGTAACCAGAGTACTGTCTCCCTCACTTAGGGAAAACCCAAGTTGAGACACGAATTTTAGGGCATTCCCAATACACGGGATTAAAACCACCCATTACTCAAGAGTAGGGACAGCAGATGAACGTAATTTATTTGAAAAGCAGGAGATACCTTTCCTTAACCATTGCTATTTTAGAAAATTAACTGCTCCCTTTGTCATCCCTCACCTGTGCTTTAAAGAGCATGGAAATGGGCAGTCAGGTGACTGAACGGCAGAATGTTCCAAGCTGGGCCTCCGGGAGCAGTGTCCTGCAACACACAAAGCCCCATTCCTGCTCGGAAGGGACATGTTCCATCCAGCGACTGCTCCAGGGACCCGAGCACACAGCCACTCCACACCAGGTGGGACAGCACGGCTGGTGCTCAACTTGAGTCAGCTGCTGACGAAATGGGGAAACTCACTTTTTAGTAGAGCTAAAATTCGATTTGCAAGTTCATCCAAATTCACTTTTAACTATTATGGTGTATAGCATTAGAGAGGGGCAAGCAGCAACTCCAAGCAACCTGGGAAAAAACCCACTGCAGAGAAACAGGGCCCTGTCAGGGCATGAGCCTCCCCTACACGCTGCTGGGTTCCCTGAGGGCAGCAGTGGTGGTGACCTGGTCACACCACACAGCACTGATGCCTGAGAGCTACCGGTTCCCTGCCCCTCCCCACACCTCTCTGCCCCTTGGTTGCAGCGCTGTCCCCTTTAGCTCCCATATTCTGGGGGCCTGTCTAGGCCACTGGCCCAGATGAAACTGTTGCTGCCGGGTCTGGGTTTCAGCCAACTGCAGAATGAAGCAGGTCGTCGTCGTGCACATGGATCGGCAGCACACTCTAATTGGCCAATTTCCCCCAAAGCAGAAGGCTGGCTGGTTCGGGTGCTACTGTGCCGCTGGCCACTGGGTGGCACCAGGGCCTGAGCAGAGACGGGGAGGAGAAAACCAGGCCCCCACCGGAGGATGGTGCTATTTGGCTCCTCTCTGTAGAACCCATCCAATTGCCCCAGTGGAAGTTTTAGCAGGACAGGGATTAAAATATGGGGCAAGAGACCCAAGTCTGCTCAGTTCTGGCCTGTGCAGAGGCCCACGTGTAGCGACCTTATGTGCTGGATGGCTCCTCACAGGGAAAGGAACTGGTTATAAAAATCACTAAAAGCCACCACTCGCCCTCGCATAGGTGTTAACGACGAAGTGGCCAGCCCTGTCGCAGTACTGCTGGCTGGTTTAGGGAAGCTGGGGCACTCAGACCTCCAACCGGCCTCCCGCGGTGTCCTGATGCTGCCTATCACCGTCCGCTACGGCTCTAAGGGCTGTTCCTATGCTACGCACCTGAAAATACACTCAAGAGACACAGGGAAGGACCTGTGGAAGTAAATTCTGTAAACTGTGACGTCAGGCCTATTTCCAGCCCTCAGTGAGGCGTGTGTACAACGTTTTACACATTTTCCCGCTTTACCTGTTTCTTCACTACCAAGATTGCCCCCAGTGGGAACAATCAAGGTGACAGTGGCAAGAGAAAATGTTCTGCTTTTGCTCTTCTCAACGTGCTAAAATGTGTTCAAATGAATTAGCCTCTTACAAGTAGTTACTAGCTTGCTTTCATGTTGGGGGAAATGGTTAATTCCCAAATAAAGCAGGCAGACTACATCCCATATGCTCCTCAGAGGAGACCATCACTACAGCCAGGACACCCTTGCAGGGTCCACAGCTAGACTGCCATGCTTTGGAATACTCAACGCTTTCCTTGGTCAGTTTTCTTACTAATACCCACTATTTGAGTGCCTTCCAACTTAATGGAGAGGTCATTCTCCTTAAGAAACTCGTGTGAGGGCCACGCAGACAGATGGACGTTCCACTCAACTGCAATTTCAGTTGTGCCCAGCTGCACATGGTGTGTGCCTGGCTGCCAAACCCATTTGGGAGCAGAGCTGCTGCTCTTCCCAAGGTCTCCCACAGCAGTAATTTAACCTTTATCTAAATTGTTTACTACTTAAACCAACATGTTAGGGGCAGGTTAAATTAGTCCACAACCCTCCCCCGTAATCCCTGCAGTCCCAAAGGGCCATACTCAGTATAAAGCCCCTAGCTGACAGCACCAAGCAGGTCAGTTGAGGATAAAGTCAGTTACCTTACGCTCTTCTTGCCGAACTCTTCCAGGTTTGCGGCAAATGAAAGTTGCCACAACCTTCATTTAAATAAGTGCAAAAATTCTTGTCAATCTTCTAAGTTACTTCTCTAACTTTTAGAAGCTAAGAATATAACGTGTATGCTGATGTGTTAGCAGACAAAAAAGGAAAAAGAAACCCAGTATTATTCCACAACTTCATAGAAATCGACCTGAAACTTGGGTACCACATTGGAGGAATTGTAGCAGGTGTCTTCAGAGCTGACCTCTGCACTCTGTGACACCGACAATGCCAAGGAGGCTTTCCTGAGCATTCATCTTTAGACTATTAGAGTAGATCCATAGCTCCAAAAGGTCCTATGAAGGTCACTGAAGAGGTGGTGAATTCAGGGGGACTGATCCTGCTGGAAACTTCCATCCCTGCACCCCACCTGCCCAAGGTGGGTGAAGCATAAGCACAAAGGGGGCAGCTGAGGGACCGACAGGGGCGCCACAGGGCGGTGACGATGTGGGGCTTCACCGTGCAGGCTCACGGTTACGGAGGTGTGAAACCTTTCCCTGGTGTAATTTTCTCAACAGCAGGCTGCTTTTTAAGTTTATAAAAAGTAAAACACTTAAAAATACCAAAAGAATGTTACTGACAGCCCAAGAAACTTCCAGTTATATGGATAACAGAAAAAACAACTCTCAAGCTATAGCCTTTCTCAGTACAGATTCTGATTTTTCTAATTGGGAGGAAGAGATTGGTGGACACGTAGAGTCTGATGACTCTCTCAGCCTCATTTTATTGCCGCTGACAACTCTGGAGGAGACAGACAAAAAAGAGCTCACGGGACCAGTGAACAAGCCACCCTCCTCTCCCGGCTTTAAATTCCTGCAAAACACTCTTAGATTCTAGAATCCCCCATGTATTGTTTTATTATTGAAAACTGAAAATGGATCCTCTTAGGATTTCAGTGACATGTGCTTCTGGAGCTCACACCATGAGTTATCGTTGTGAACGGTGTTCTCCGTCCATTTCACGCCACCAGGGCCATCTCTGTGGCAGCACGTGGGAACAAGAGGCAGTGCTTCCACCTGGGCACCATGCTTAACACAGCATCTGGATTTGGGTTTACAAACTGGCAAGGTTTTCCATTTTAACTCCAATGGTTAGATGAAACGAACTGTAGAATCTGCTTTGCAGTCAAAATCTGTTCAGATCCTCAGTGTTTAAGTCACTTAATGAGCCATTTAGGGAGTCCAAAATACTAGGAATTATACCCATAAATACCAGAATTCCATCTCAAAATTCTGGTCAGTCAGGTACATCTCAGAAAAAAATTTCCAACTGACTTCATGCCTGGACAATAATGGGAGGTGAACAGTGGAAATAAAGAGAAAAAAATGGAACAAGAATTTATAAAAACACAAAAGAAACATCATGATCTTTGAGAAGTTATGTGCCAAATGTTTACATAAGCTAAAGAAACTGTATATATAAGAAACAATTTTTAAAAACAAATGGGAGGAACAAGTTGAGGCTGTGAAGGACCTCCTGATACCTTAGTGGGGGGCATAGCCTCCTTCCAGCAGCAGCAGAACGTCTGTGCACACGAGACCTCGCCTGTTGCACAGGAGCCCCCAGGTCAACCGAGTACCATGGGAAGGACAGGAGGGTGCCTAGGTGCACTCTGGGGAGCAGCAGTGGCAGCTCCACCACGTGGGTCTTCTGACGGCATGTACGGTGAGGCAAATGTGAATCAATTCATGGGACAGACCCACACCAGCCTCTCACTTCCAATCTCACCCCCTACCAGGGAGGGCGAGCTCTGTGGCCAGCAAGGGAGGTAGGGCGGGGGCCTCAAAGGCGGACAGTGGTGGCAGGCTCCCCAGTAGCTGTCGAGCCCGCGAAAGTGCAGAGGTTGTTTAGGAGACAGACAGAGACATGGTACCTGCTCTCACCAATGCCTCTAACTCTGCTCCAATCAATCACATTTTGGGAAGACGACATTTCCGGGATAACAAAACGAGCAGAAAGCTACTAGCTCAAAAGTGTGTCGTCCCCATTCACACCCTGTATAAATTCTGGAAATCCACCAATTTTAACAGGAGGTGATGTGTTGGGAAGGCTAACAGGCAATTTCCCCCACTTCCTGTCCCTGGAGCAAATCAGCTTCCCAGAGGAGCTGATCTGTGGCAAAGGAGGGAAGAAGGAGAAAAGGTCAGAGGACCCCGCTATGGGCAGAGCAGCAGCCTCCTGGTCGACCTCTCCCCACTCACAGTGCAGGAGGCAGGCAGGAAGCAATAACCCAGGGCCGAGAGCCCCTCCTTTCCCCATCTTCCCACCAATGCTCCCTTCCCGCAATGTACTCGGACTCTTCCAGCTACACGTGTGGAGTCTCTGGCAGCTTTTCAATTCTGGTTGACACAGATGGAAATTAATCAAGCTGAAATTATCACTGTTCTATTGTAGAGGTGCTAGAAGCTGATGAACATTTGAGACATTTGCTAGCATAAAATTCTCAGCTCAAACAATGTAAGGTATCTCAAGATTCATTATAATGCAGCAATAGCATGGTTCAATTTATGTGCGGCTCAATTTCTTAGGTCTAGGCTGTTTACATGATCAAAACGAATGACATATTTTTCTTCTTTTATTCAGTTATTCATGCTCAATAACTGCATATTTTTCGCCAGGCACAGTGGCTCACACCTCCAATTCTAGCACTTTGGGAGGCCGAGTTGGGCGGATCACATGAGGCCGGGAGTTCAAGACCAGTCTGGCCAACATAGTGAAACCCCGTCTCTATTAAAAATACAAAAATTAGCCAGGCATGGTGTCAAGGGCCTGTAATCTCAGCTACTTGGGAGGCTGAGGCAGGAGAATCGTTTGAACCCGGAGGTGGAGGTTGCAGTGAGCCGAGATCGCGCCACTGTACTCCAGCCTAGGCGACAGGGCAAGACTCTGTCTCTCTCTTTCTCTCTCTCACACACACACACCCACAAGCATATTTTTGTAAAGCATACCAGACCTAGTACAGGTCTGCCCACCTGCATAAGTGCCATCCCTTAGGGAATCTGCTCAAAGTCTGACGACGGGGAAAGCGGGGCACTCTGTGATCGTCTCTGAATTGAGGCTATTTAACCTTTCAGTGCTTTTTTTAAAAAAGCACAAAATGCACTATAGACAGAAGGCATTAAAGAATGAACTGAAAAGAGTTTTATAGCAGAAAACTGAGAAACAAGAAAACATTAAAGTTGCACCACAGAATCTGAGGTTTCAAAGATCTGTTTGAAATATCTTCGTCTCATTAATTCGAAATTTGGGGCAGGATATGATCTTAACACTCTAAACATTTGAGAGAGGAGGGCAAGAAAGCCAGTCACATGTAGAATACCAAGTCCAAGCCACGCGTCCTGCGGTCAGGACAGTGTTCTAGGTGTGAACTCACTTACCGTGGGGCCTATGAAGCAGCAATGCGTGGCCTTCGAAGTTCGAATGTGTTCATGCAGGTGTGTAGCATGTGAATCGGACATGGAAAAAAAAAATCCCCTATCTGCCCAGTCAAAAATAAATGTACACCTGAAAAGCATACGTAAGTTGAGCATCAGATGCAACACTAACTTGCAAAGATTCCCACAACATAAAAAAGAAGTGATGCTTTCATGTGCTGGCTGTGGATAATGTGGAAAAACTGAAGCGTATACAGCGCCGTCGTCAAACAACTGATGGTGCAGACAGGGGTGGATGTGGAGTGCTGGGCAGTGTGGCTATGCAATCAGACTGGCATGAAGAGAATACGAATACTTACCAGAGCCTGACAGTGAAAACAGAGATTAAAAAATCAATCATTAAGGTGAACGTTCACCAGTGAGGTTTGTACAGCTTTGGAAAACAGTGACAGGAAGTCCCGACAGACTAGGGATGGACACAGGGCAGCAGGAGGCATCCTGGACATGGGCTCTGCTTCCCGCTGATGGTGCAGCCGGTGTCTGTGATCAGCTTAACACACAGCTGCAACTCCCAGTCCTGGACAGGCCCAGGGGATGGCTATCCAGAAAGAACGGGAGGGGTCCAGGAGGCCAACCCCTAGGTGATACATACATTTATACAACAGTGACGGCGAGGGAGCAGCAGTCTTTTCTGGCTTTACTGCATTGTAATTGTGATCGCTCGCCCACGACGGCGTGCTGCTCTCACAAGCTGCTTCCTTCCCGAGTGCTTCACTCCGCGCAGGGACCACCACTGCCTTCTTCACTGTGGTCTCTTTTTTTTCTGGAGCTGGTCTCTTGTGCACAGAAGAGATTTTAATACCTGCCTGGATAATCAGTAAAATCCCAAATCATTAAGAAGGTAAGAAATTACATCTTCACTTCATTTCACTAAGAAATGAAGGTAGGGACCCAATGTCTTCTTGAGGCCATCTGAAGACCCTGCACCCATCCTGTGCCTGCTTGGCAGCCGTTCAACACACTTGCGTATCCAGTGGGCCCGCAGTGTCCCCGGGTAAAACTGAGGACTTCAGCCACTTGCGCTCCATGAAGGGCGCCTGGCACGGAGTCACCTGCAACCCTGATGAGGTGCCCGGTTGCCAAGATGACAGGCAGGAGGAGAAGCCACTGGACAGGCTGCCAAGACAGGAGGAGTGCGGCAATGAACCAAATGAACCAAATGAGCCAAATGAGTGGAAAGGCCTGCGCGGGAGGCTGCCCAATGCCAAGGGTTCAAAAGGACCAGCCTTAAAAATTAAGTCATTCGAAGGCTAAGGAATCAATTTGAAAATAATCAAGAAACCTCCTCAAACAGTGCTAGTTATGCTTTGCCGGTCACAAACACAACAGGGGCAGTGACACAGCCACAGCCACCTGAGCCTCAGAAGGGGCTTCAAGTCTAAGACAAGAGTCTGTGATTTCTGAACACCCTTGATTCTTTCCAAATCACCTGGAGCACAAACAGGAGACAGTTCTGAGAGCCGGGTCTTAAATGAAGCCCATGGCCTTGCCCCAAACCCACCTCCCACTCCTGGTGCCTGCAAGTCTACGCTTTACAAACTCCACCGGGTGGTTACCGACTCTTCTCGCAAGACAGCAGGGTGTGTCCTGAAGTCTTATGCCCCCCGTGCAGTGCCACTGTCAGCATTTGCTTTACTGCACTTGTATTAACCCCTCAGCTAATGGGCAGAAAAGAGAAAACTGGTGGGAAGGTGGAAGACAAAGGTCAAGGCGACACCACGTGTGCGCCACCTACACCTGCCACCCCCACGCGGTCGACAAACCAACAGGTCTGCAACAAATGCTCTCGCGCCCATGCATCCACCGCCCGGGCGGCTGGTCCCGGTTCACTCACCTGAACACCACATTTTGGAAGACTGGGCTTCTCTGGCTTCATCTTCATCTTTTCTTTAGGCTTTGGCTTCTGTTCTTTACCTGAGCTTAGAAACTTCATTGTCGCTGCGGCATGTTTGAGGATACAGTCATTACTGCAGTACACGGAGTCGGGCTGCGCCACCTGACAGCACCCGGGGCCAATACATTTTGAGGCACCAGGCGTCTCTATCACCTGCAGAGCGAAACAGATGACTTCAAACAATGTACTTGCCAATTTTAAGCAGTTAAGTGTGTGTCTTGTAAAATCACCACTTATAGTACCAAGGTCACGGTTTTAAAATGAGATACTAGTAGTACTTTTAATATGAAGAAACATTTATTTTGTTTATTCAAGCTATGAAAATCCCCTTGCTCCAGGTAAGGCATTCACACTGTCACTGCCCGTCATGCCCTGCAGGGGGCAGGAGTCTGAGGAGACCCCTGGACTCCTGCCCTCAGTTAGGTGCACCCTCCGAGGGTGGGCGGGGCCCACGGGACCTCACATCCACAAAGAGGCTCAGCTAGAGGACCCTCATGCAGGGCTTTTGCTCTAACTGGGATGACTGCAAGTCAAATGGGTCAAACTTAATCAGGCAAAAACCCTTAAAAGAGGAACTGGGTCTTTTGTGAAGAGAGAAGACTTCAGAGCTGGTTTTGAAGTAAGCTTCCCTGCTTTGAGAGGGTTACCTGTAGCTAGGATCTGAGGGCAAGGTTGCCAAGTACAATACAGGATGCCAATGAAATCTGAATGTCAGATAAACAATGAGTAATTTTTCAGTGTAAGTATGCTCCCCAAGGCCGGGCGCGGTGGCTCACGCCTGTAATCCCAGCACTTTGGGAGGCCGAGGCGGGCGGATCACGAGGTCAGAAGATCGAGACCATCCTGGCTAACACGGTGAAACCCCGTCTCTACTAAAAATACAAAAAATTAGCCAGGCGTGGTGGCGGGCGCCTGTAGTCCCAGCTACTCAGAAGGCTGAAGCAGGAGAATGGCGTGAACCCGGGAGGCGGAGCTTGCAGTGAGCCCAGATCGCCCATTGCACTCCAGCCTGGGGACAGAGCGAGATTCCGTCTCAAAAAAAAAAAAAAAAAAAAACCAAAAAAAGTATGCCCCCCAAATTGCATGACACATACTTTTTTTGTGTGAGACAGGGTCTTGCTCTGTTGCCCAGGCCGGAGAGCAGTGGCACAATCATAGCTCACTGTAGCCTTGATGTCCTGAGCTCAAGCGATCCACCTCAGCCTCCCCAGTAGCTGGGACTACAGGCACATACCACCATGCCCAGCTAATTATTTTTTTGTAGAGATGGGGGTCTCACTACATTGCCCAGGCTGGTCTTGAACTCTTGGCCTCAAGTGATCCTCCCATCTTGACTTCTCAAAGTGCTGGGATTACAGGTGTGAGCCACAACACCCAGACAGACACACTTATATAGTAAAAATAGTGTGAGGGAATCCCCCCACCAAGCCTCTCGAGACCACAGCCCCCGCTGCACCGTGACTGCAGTCCTGTAAGACCTGAGCAGCAGGCCCAGGCTTCCCATGGAAATGGAGGCATAAACGTGGGCTCCTTCAATGGGACTGCAGTCCTCACCCGCCCAGCAGGAGGGACACTCCGCATTACCACAGGCAAGCTTCCTACCGGTCACTCGCTGCCCAGCGGGAGGACACTCTGCATTACCGCAGGCAAGTAGCGACTGCTGCTGTTTACAGAGTCTGTCTCCATGATCAGGCCTCAGCACACATGAACGTGTCTTCTGCGCATACATAAAATAAAAGACCTTATTTCTCAAATTGATATTTAGCAGAGTTGGTTTCCTCCGCGAGATCTCGGTTCCAGCTGGGGAATACAGATTGGAGTTTTGTGCAGGAGTTATGCATCAGAAGCTGTTGACAATTAAAAAAATGTTGAGATAGTGGTGTAATGCTTGTAGTCCAGCTACTTAGGAGGAAAGCTAAGGTCTGAGATCCTCCAGCCCACTGCAGTGAAGCTAGGTTCCATGCCACTGAACTCCAGCCTGGAGCAGCAGCAAGGGCCAGAAGCCTCAACTGCATAAAAAACATAATCAATATATTTAAAAAGGAAGACATAAAATCACTGACTTTTCTCATGAATTCCCATTTCCACTCATCTCTGAATGCCTAGATGTGGTCCCTGACAGCGCTGCAGCATGAGCCTTCAGCCCTTCCATGCCTCCAGGGCACGCTCCTATGTGCACAGCCCGGCCTTCCCACATCCTCACCTTGCAGCTAACCCAGTGCAAGAGTGTGAAGGCAGAGATGCTTCTAGACACATCAATCTCCAATACCTGCCAGAGGACAGGTAGCTGGGTGGGGACAGGCCCGGGACCCGGGAAGGCCCAGAGTGAAAACATACCAAGTCAGACCTGCCCTGTGGGGACTGGAATGGAGACTGCAAACACAAGACAGCATCAGAAGCCAACAGCGTGTGGGAAATGTCATGAACACCAGGGGGAGAGAATTAAGTCAACACAGCCACAAGACAAACCACTCTCTCAACACAAACACCCCGAGGAGCCAGCACCAGAACCAGGAGGAAGCCGGAGATGGCAGGTGACCCCGGAGTACCGCCACTCCCATCGTTCAGAAACAATTCCACTAGTGCACACAAAACATATAAGCAACATCCAAATCCTCAAAGATGGGCTGATTTCAAAAATTAAGTCATTAATAGTAGAGGAGGTAGACAGGGTAATAATAAAAACAGAAAGGCCTCACCCAGGTGGAGTGAGGCAGGAACCCAGGAGAGGCACTGCCCCACATGGGTGCAGCTCCCGTCCTGGGAGGAATTCCTATCGAGAGCGAGAGCGAGGAAACCCACGAGGCTGACCGCTGAATGCTTGTCTCAGCGGACACTTACAGGTTGGAAGATCTTGAGTTTCTTCTTGCCACTTGGATTTGCAGCTTTCTCAATTCTACCCTTTATCCCTTGGTCTTCGCTAGACTTCTGCTCTATTGTTCCTATACTTGTACAGTCGGTGCCATCAGCATCTCCAGGTCTCAATTTAGCTTCTTGCTGATCTGCGGTTTCTGAATTAGTCTCATCCTGCACTTGCAGAATGGTGCAGTTTGGGCAGATATAGTCTTCCCCATTCCTTTCCAAAAGCCTCCCTCGAGCCTCAGAAATGCCCACACAATCGCCATGAAACCATTCTTCACAGCGGTCACAGCAAATCATAAACCTGAAATTATAAAATAACAGTATTAGTAATGGGAAGTGACAAGCACTTTTCAACATATTAATAAGCCAATTGGTTTTAACATTATGAAAAAATGCAAATATACAAAGTAGAGAATAAGAACGTCCTCATGCCTTTCCCTTAATTTTAACATTCAATCAAATTTGGTTCACCATTTTTTAAGAGTAGGGCATTTTAGGAGCGAACTCCAAGGCATTCCACCACAAATACCTCAGCAAGTCTCCCCTCAAAACTACACCAATGCCTTTATCCCAGCACCAAGCCAACAGGCTGCCTATCACCAACTGACATCCAGTCCTAGCAGAGGTCTTTTGAGCTACCCCAAATGTTTGTACTAGGCTAGTTGCAGTCTGCACATGGCCCTCTGTTAAGTCTCCCAAGGGACAGTCTAGAGGAACGGTCTCAGACAGACAGTCGCCTGAGTGACAGACGCATTCTCCTCCGTGCCGTCTACACAGAGCCACTGGCTGCATGTGGCTCACGTGACTGGGGTGGGGAGCTATTCATCTCCTCACTTGACTGGAAACAGTCATGTGTGGCTGGTGGCAACCAGGGTGGAGAGGTGGCTCTAGGAAGTCCTTAGCCACTCTATGTTTCTTTTTTGACAATGACTTGTTCATCGTTTCCAACTTAACAAATGGCTCATCCAGCCCAGCTCTGTAGCCCTTTAAAATGAAAACAAATGGAAAATTCTGTTTGCAACCCTGGGATTTCTGTGGGAGCCGAGGCAGCGTGCCCACACATGACCTACCTGTTGTTGTGAGGCTGACGGCAAATGCAATATAGGGCATTGGGGTCATAACCCTCACATTCAGGCTTCGGTCTGCCCGAGTCTCCAGGCTCCTCCTCTTTGACGTCCTGAGCCGCCTTTCCCTCCAACTTACTCTCTCTGTCGTCTTTCCCAGCCTGGGACGCAGTCCCCTGATCATTCTCGGGCTCCTGCTTACTGGGCAGGACACCCTCCACAGTGTCACTGGCCTCGGAGCCCACAGTTTCAGCAGGACCCTCCTCCCGGCGCTTCTTCCGCAGGCGACTCTGGATCCCTTTCAGGGGCCTCTCGGTGGGCTCCTGTTCCCGCTTCCTGCGAAGGCGATTCTGAAGCTCTTTCAAGGTCAGGCCATCGCTGTCACTATCGGAGGTGTCATCATGGTCATCCCCTCCTTTCACCTTTTCAGAAGAGGCTGGTCGTTCCTTCACAGGCGTGGAAGCAGACTGGGTGCCGCTTCTGGTCTCAGAAGCACTTTCCACGCTGCCCTCGGAGGCTGTCTCAGCATCTGTGGCGGGACAGGACGTGGGCTCACCAGAATCCTCCAGGGAGACGGGCGCGCTCCTCCTGCCGCGGCGCCGCGCAATGGTCAGGAACTGCTCCACACGCTCAGTGCGCTTGGGCTGCCTCCCACTGCGCCGCAGGGACAGGCCCAGCTGCTGCTGTGGGGGCGGTGGCTCCAGTGGGTCAGCCTCTGCATCCCCTGCGCCCTCTCGCTTGGCGATAGTGGTCCTTCGAAAACCCCATGTTTTCCTGAACTCTTTGCTGGTGGGTTTGATGGCCTTAGGTGCCTCTTCGTTGCTCGGGTCACCTTTGTCATCCATACCTAGTGGAAAAGTGTAAGCACATCGTGACCAACCGACCACCGAACAAAAGATGACATTGCCGCCAAACACGTGCAAAGCAAGTCCTTCTGACCAGTGTTTCCTAATGTGTGCTATGTGAGATGATTCGAGATGATTCGTAAAGATAATTTTAATAAACAACTAATGTTTAGACAAAAATACAGCTAGCAAATCAAATGTACAATTTCATCATTTAACTGCTTAGGAAAAGGCTTCACAAGCCAGGTAGCAGGGATAAATATGAAATAATGGACAGTACAGCGGGGTAGCTCAGAGGCGGCACGAGTTCCTCAGTACCTCTGCAGGCAGATGGGCTGCTTTGACCACAAGCACAGTGAACAAGACGCTGTGCCAGTTTGGACGTGGCCTCCAAGGGGACCCAAGTCTGTTCTGGACTTTGCAAGCATGGGCTGGCCACTAACATGCTGAAAAGAGGGTATGAAGAAGCTGAGTCCCGACTTTCAGCTCCCCAACCAGGGGCTGGGGCCAGGAAGGATGCTCTCACTATCTGGGACCCTGCGTGCCAGTCCTGCTGCCAAGGGAATGGCCCTCATTGACCCTCATGGGCACAACGTGAAAGAACTGCCCGACTCCCGACCCACAGACTGTGTCATATGAAACAAAGCTTGTCTTAGTCTACTGAGCTTTGGAGATATTGTTAGCAGCAACATACAACTGGGACACTTAGAAAATAAGGTCAAGGCGATCACTTTATGAGACGGAGTCTTGCTCTGTCCCCAGGCTGGAGTGAGCCACCATGCCAGGCCAATACATTACTTTCCTGTATTCTTTTTCACTTTCATTCTAATACATTATTAAAGAATCTTATTTGTGAAACTTTTAGTCTTGTTGAAACGACAAAAATCTGAAAAAGATAGTATATACTTTGAGAATTCTTTTCCAAGCTGTCCAAGTTTTAATTATATGTAAATGCTAATGATGTCTCTGATTTTATGCCATGTTCCATCCTGGGGGAAGGACAGGCATAAAATGAAAGCCTTAAAAAATATACAAAATGGGGCCGGGCCTGGTGGCTCAAGCCTATTATCCCAGCACTTTGGGACACCGAGGCAGGTGGATCACTGGAGGTTAGGAGTTCGAGACCAGCCTGGCCAAGATGGTGAAACCCCGTCCCTACTAAAAATACAAAAACGAGTCGGGCATGGTGGTGGGCGCCTGTAATCCCACATACTTGGGAGGCCGAGGCAGGAGAATCGCTTGCACCCGGGAGGCGGAGGTTGCAGTGAGCCGCGATCACGCCACTGCACTCCAGCCTGGGCAATAGAGCAAGACTCAGTTTCAAAAAAAAAAAAAAGAAAAAAAGTACAAAATGGAAAATTACTTGCAACCTGTGTTGTTCTTTTTGCTTCCCTCTAAATGCTGTCACTTCTCATTTCCTGTGATGCTGCCTGGCCATGGCCTCCATGCTCTGTAAATGTGACCCACACCTCCAGGTCACTCCACAGAAGCCTTGGAGATAAAGGACCCATCACTTCTCTGCTCGCCTGAGCTGACCCCATTGTTAAAGGACACAGCTAAACTCGATCAGGGTGCCAGCAGTGACTCCAAGTCAGGGTGCAAACTCTGAAGGCTGCTGTGTGAGGGGGGCACTAGAGACGGTGGTAAACAGAAAGGGGGCTTCCTTCACCAGCCAGGTGACTCCAGGCAAGTCACAAGGAACTGCTCTGATCCAGGAGGCAACGCTGACCTCAAAGGTTAAGGGCAAAGTAGAGAATACTGCTTACAAATATATATGGTAGAGCAATTATTAAACCACATCAGTTAAAATGGCTTATTCATTCTCATTGGAAATTTTACATTTAGGGAAAGTTTTTCTGCTTGTGCAAGCCAAAATATTTGCAAGAAATGTGACAGTCATCTCAAAAGAGGGTCAAGCCCATGTTTTCATGCAACACTTGGAGTTTCTATTGAAGATGGAGTTTGAAGGGCTCGCACCAGCCTTTGCCCAGAAGGGCACAAAGCTGCAGTCCCCTCTGCCTCTGGGCCTATGAAGTTCCAACCCAGCTGAAAAGGGCTGGTGCCTCCATGCCGGTAGCTTTCTATGGGAAGAGCTCTAGTTTATAAAACTGGATTCTCATTAAAGAGAGAACAGACTATTTGCATATGACCTATGTACAACCTCTCAAGTATTTAAATCACCTCTAGAGTACATCATAGAAACAGTTGCTGTACTACACTGTTTCATAAAATTTTTATTTTTTATTGTTATTTATTGTGTGCCCCCCAAATATTTTCAATCGGCAGCTGGTGGAATCCATAGATGCAGCATCTGCTGCTACAGAGACTGCTGATACAAATGGCTGAGTGTATTTCAAATAAATACAAGTACTACATTCCATCAGTTTCTTTACAAATGCCACTTTATAAATAGCAAACACAGACTTATTCGTTAAAATTTTGTTGCTACTGACAGTACTGATACCTTACCTGCTCCAACACTGAAAGCTTGGACACTTTTCCCTGAAATCCTAAATACAACCAAAAAACCCTGGCAGACGAAACCTCTTGGTCCAAGCAGACAGCCAGGCTCACAACAACACTGTTGTCAGCCACTGTTCACGAGTAACAGGCTTCGTATTTTCAACAACTCGGATTATCTAGAGGCTGTTCCCATGGAGTAAGCTCCTAAAAGAAAATAAGAAAATATTTTACATATCTTAAGTAAATTACGTACCAACAACAATTAAAAGGGAGCACTGAATTCTCGAGTAACCTATTATTTGAGTTATACTGTGTGACCCACAAAGACAGCTAGGGGGTTGAAAACAAGCATGCGAGCAGTGTCCTTAAGGACTTCTACCCAGGACAGCAGATGCTACCAACCCCCGAGAGAAAGGGGTGGAGTCCTAGGCTTGCCCCAGAGAGACAGGCAGAGGCACAGCCAGACCAGGGCCAGAGATGAGTTGCCAAGCATCAGCTTCTTTTCCATTTGGAGCCTATGTCCGAGATGGACCCCACTCAATAAAATCCACCACAAAACAGAAGAACAAGAACAAAAAGTGAAAAGACTGAATAACGAAATTATATACGAATGTAATTATTGAAAATTCTTAATATCGTAGCTGTATTATTTTAATTAAAAACTCAAGAAAAATTTTAGAAGACTAATGTTTGACTTACTAAAATCAGCACGATACAGTTCACCACGTGTATTTAAAAAACACTTCTCCTGTATCCTCTTTCAAATAGTCATATCAAAACACTCAAAGGTTCCAGGTGCCTGGTTTCTAGCTAGCTCCCTGCCCCAAAGCCCACACTCCCAAGCCAAGCCCCCGCTCTCACCTCTTCCTCAGCCTCAAGACCAACTGCCTTCCCTCTGTGGTCTCCCTGGCAACCTCAGAACAAGGGACAAACATTCCAACTCCCCTCCTTTTAAAGAGACAGTCACAACTGGGCACAATATTTCGCATCTGTGATCCCAGCTGCTTGGGAGGACTGCTTGAGCCCAGGAGTTCAAGACCAGCCCAGGCAACATGTCAGCATGTAGACACCATCTCTACAAAAAATAAAAATAAGACAAGGATCACGTAGACATTCCCTCTGATGAGCCAAATGGCATCTTCATAGTCACTGTCTCTTCAACGTGGTACAACTATCATACTCAAAACAACTACTTCAAGAATTCAGAAATGACTGTTCAGAAAACACTTGAAATAAACTTATATTTCGCAACATTGAGCATTTAATTTATTTTATTTCACTTTTTAAAGAGTTGGCATCTTGCTTCATTGCCCAGGCTGGAGTGCAGTGGCCCGATCATGGCTCACTACAGTCTCAAACTCCTGGGCTCAAGTGATCCTCCCAGCTTAGTCTCATGAGCAACTGGGACTATGGATGCGTGCCACTATGCCCAGCTAATTTTTGAAAAAATTTCTTTTAGAGACAGGGTTTTGCTATGTTATCCAGGCTGGTCCTGAACTCCTAGCCTCAAGCAATCCTCCTCCCTCAGCCTCCAGAGTTTTGGGGATTACAGGCACGAGCCACTGTGCCCAGCCAACACTGAACATTTATAAAAGCAAACAAATTAAGAAGTTCTCAGGAATGAAAACTGATTTCTAAAAATTCAATTTACGTTAATCTGCAAAATAAACACGCTACTAGATTTGAGTTCTGAGTAATCAGAAAAACGTAGTTATTTCTGTTAAGTAGAATTCAATGAAGGATATACCTTCAGAAAAGATCAGATCACTTTCCATTTACAAAACTGATTTATTTTCATAATGTCTTCAATAAAGAAAACGTACTATAACATTTCAGTCAGCTTGTAAAATAAAAACATGTATATCAAGGCACAAGCAAAAAACACCGTGTTCTAACATAACTTGTGGGTGTGCAGAATTAGTGTGTGATTCTACACACCACACAGCACATCGCAGAGGGAATGTGCTCAGAAAACTGCAACCACATTGTATCAGTAACGACTTTTCCCCAGAAAGAAAACTGTGTGTATCCTTGAAACTGGGAAGTGAACAAACTACACGTTAAAACAGAATGTACCAAATTTAATATTTCTCTACATTTCTAAGCACATCTTTTCCCCCAGCTGAAAACTGCTTCATTTCCTATTAACTAGAAGTAGCTGATGAGTGGTGATTCAAGCAGAGGACACACATTGATTTCCGAATGCTTGAGTGGTGGCTCTCAAACCTTTTGTCTCAAGACACCTTTACTCTTACAAGTTGAGAACACCAAAGAGCTTTTGTTTATGTGGAATATATTGCTATTTTCAAAATTCTAAATATGTATTAAAAACAAACCTATTAATACGTTAACAGTATCTTTAATGAAAGTTACTTCTAAAACAAAAACGTACAGGAAGGGTGGCCCTGTTGTATATTTTTGCAAATATCTGGCTTAACAGAAGATAGCTCCACGTTCATGTCTACTTCTGCCTTCAATTTGTTCCCACAGAGTGTTTCAGCTAAAACACGTCATCAAAATCTCGCCTCACGCAGACAAGTCTTTAGAATGGAGTATTGTAACCATGTTCACATAACTGTGGATGTGCACTGATACTACACCAACTCTCGCCAAGTAGCAGTTTCTTACTCGAAAATTGACTGCTGTGTTTACTCTGAACACGTCCTTGCACTCTGGACCCATGTGCATGCTGGTCACCTGGATGACACGGGTTCAAGTTGCAGACAGAGATTCTCAATGTCCACACATCTCATCAGATAGCATAAAACAAACATTTCTTTTTTTCTGCTGCCCAGGCTGGAGTGCAGTGGTGCAAGCAAGGCTCACTGCAGCCTCAGCACCTCCCCCACCCACACTGCCACCAGGCTCAAGCGGTCTTCCCACCTCACCCTCCCCAGTAGCTGGGACTACAGGTCATGCCACCATGCCCGGTTAATGTTTACATTTTTTTTGTAGAGACAGGGTCTTACTATGTTGCTGAAGCTGGTCTCGAACTCCTGGGATCAAGCATTTATCCACCTCCGCCTTCCAGAGTGCTGGGATTACAGGTGTGAGTCACCTCACCTGGCCGATAATGTCAGGTCCAATCTCCACGAAGACTTTAGTTACTAGAAAGCCATCAAGTTTACGATGGCAGATACAAGTTTTCTAAACTTCCAATTTTCACCCCAAAGCTCAAATTTTATCCTTAGCAACAAATACTGTTCGTTCTTTCTTTGAGACATCTTTCATTTTGGACAAAACGCCTGCCACATGCCAAGTCTGAAAACTGTCCTCCGTCTGTTGTTCTGTCAGCTCCCAGCTCAATCCCCTAGGGCTGTGCGTGGACACTACCCACGTGGGGATGCAGCAGGAGCTTTATATGTGACTTGACATTTAATCACACAGAAAGTTAAAAAGATGAATGTTTGGGGGTTCCAAATGAATAAAATTAATATTTACTGCATCATCAGGGACATTATTTGGGAAAATTGGCATATTCTAAACATTTGGTGCCCATGCACGGTGCTGAAGAGGCTCCAATCTGCCCTGTGCCACCGGCGCAAATGTGAAACTCAACAGAACAGGCCTGTACTATTAAATGACTATTATGCAGAAGTCATCTTCACCTCTTAGCCCCAGAAAAGTCTTCAAGGACTTCCCCCTCAGGGGTCCATGGAACACAGAGAACTGTGGCAACATGCCATTTCTACCAGTTTAGGAGTACACTGGGTATGTGCAAAGCAATAATACATATCTATGCTTCAGACATCAGAAGAGACTTTAAACATTTCCCTCCACAAGCGTTCTGTAACTACCTGTTAATCTCCCCGCAGATTCCCCAACTCACCAAAACAGCAAGCAGCCAAAAGTGAAATTTCTTAAAAACCAAATAAAAATATCCTCCCGAAAGGTCAGCTCTATGCTACTTTAAAAAGCCCAACTACAACTATTACAAAAGCATGGGTGTGCAACCACCGCAAATCTGCGCGCTCAACTCGTACTACTCTAAAATCTGCTTGGAGTGATCAACTCAAGCGTGCCCACTTCCAGGCTGGGTGCAGCCACACGATCAGGGTGCACTGCAGCCTCCACCACACAAGTTCAAACGATCCTTCCAATCCTTCCGCCTCCACCTGAGGAGCTGGGACACCACAGGTGTGAGCCACGGTGCCCAGCCCCCACCTAAAGATTTTCAGTTCCAAAAACCTGAGACTAGTTTCTGAGTAATTAATCTCCAAGACACTTTAACATATGACATATGACCATAATTAAGTTTCTATTTTCATAACATCACACCTCCAGGAAAAGAGCTCTGACTTCTAAGCAGAAAGATAAAACAAAAATGCATATTTTACCTCGCCTGGTGGCAAACATTGTTTCTTCAAACCTCATAATCCCCTGAAACAATACTCAAAACAATTTTAACCCACCAGTCAGAAATTATAACGCTACAGTAAAACCTCACTATTCTAAACTTCATTATTTTGTTAACTCTCACAGGGTAGAGGCCAAAGTTTCCGTTTATTTCTATTTTGCCTATTAAGGGCCTCCTGGCTCATCAATCTGTTTATTATGCAGATGAGGAGGGAAAGAGAAGACACTAACTAAAAGTTCTTTAAACTACCACAAATGAAGGAAAGATTACCCAATAAAAGACTCTTGATAGCTCAGTTTTCATTAATAGAACAGTCACTAGGAGGATATACCTAAAAACTAGACATCCCCAAATGCGATGTGTTCTCCAGTCACCAGCAGCAGCCGTTCCTGTACCACGACAGCCCACTCAAAGCTTTACCAGCTTGCAGCAGGAAACTGTGCCACACTCACCAAACCAGGAGAGAGAGAGATCTGGGCCCACAAGGAAACGGAGAAGCCCAACTTTCATTTACTTCAGTATCTATGCAGACTCTGACTCAATTGCAGAGATTACATTTAAATCCTTCAGAAGGCAAATTCAAAGTTTTGCTGCTTACCAAGTAACACTGTCATTATAAAAATTATTCTGGGCCGGGTGCGGTGGCTCATGCCTGCACTTTGGGAGGCTGAGGCAGGTGGATCACCTGAGGTCAGGAGTTTGAGACCAGCCTGGCCAACATGATGAAACCCCCATCTCTACTAAAAACACAAAAATTAGCAGGGTGTGGTGGCGGGTGCCTGTAATCCCAGCTACTTGGGAGGCTGAGGTAGGAGAATCACTTAAACCGGGGAGGTGGGGGTTGCACTGAGCTGAGATTGTGCCTCCAGCCTGGGCAACAAGAGCAAAACTCCCTCTCAAAAAAAAAAAGCAGCAAGGGTGCCACAACACAGTATGTTTTTCACAAGGAAAATACAGAGAAAAATCCAGAAACAACCTATATTGTTGTTTTACATTTCTTGGGTATTTGTGTTTTTATAGATACACGGAGACAAAAAGCAAAACTTGTTACTGAAAAACCTGCTGAGGACTAACGCTTTGGTCAGCCCTGGGCTACAGCCAGGCTGCCAAGTTCCCAAGCTCCCCGGTGGGAACTTGCAACAATTCTGCCATTTCCCTCTATCCACTTTCTCGTGCAAAACACAGGCTTGTGACCTTGGTGGGCAACTCAGGTGGGAAATTTCAACTCTCCAAATGAATGCCAGGAACCAGAAACAGTCACATAAAATCATTTATCGAGGTTAAGGAGAAGTGAGGTTTATTGTTCTCTATTTAATGGCTGGACATAAAGTTTCCTAAACTACTACCTTTGATGGGCTCCTCTTGCCTCTCAGCAAAAAAGAAAATATGGTTTCAAACACTAAGATACAGCCCCAATTCTATATACCAGGATTCCAGCTGCCTAATAAAAGGTTACCGCCCGGGCCTTGGTGAGGACCACAAGGCACAGGTTCTTGTCCCCATGAAGAAATCCACCTCATGCCACGTGTGTGGCAGTGTGAGCTCTCTGGAGACCATGCGGGATAGGGTGCGCTTCGGGAGGTCATCCCCGCAGGGTACTGCGTGGGCTGCTTCCCCTCAAGCGCATCTGTTTATTACAGGTTTAAATCACTGTTCCTTTATGTCTTCCTTGGTCCACACCCTTAGAGACCTGCATAATTCCATGGCCCCAAGCACAGCCTACCCTTGCCTCCCACCCAACCCCTGATTTTCACTGCTGCAAGAGTTGCTGCTGAGGATTCGGCAAGCGGATGTGTAGGGCACTTTGAGGGAGAGGTGTGTACTGGAACAGCTTTACAGGTGACAGCGAATCAGACTGATTCCACACTTGCCCCAAGTGGCAAGCACGTGGTTGAACCACTAAAAACTGTTCAAAGACACAGCTTATCTTCCTAGAAGTCATCAATTTCCCCAAGTGTTTACAGCCAACTATTTTACAACTCCTAGAGAAGTGGTTCTCAAAAAGGGTGGTCCAGGGGTCCTTTTGGGAGGCCCACAGGATCAAAGCAGTCTGCACAACACTAACATTCCGTGCTGTTTCCACAGTCACTCTGAGTATATGCTAGAGCATTTCAGAAGCTGAACGAAGATGACACCAAGTTTGAATTCGGAAGGAGATGTGCAAATCCAGCAGCTGTCAGTTAAGCCAAAGAGATTTGTGAAAACAAAACAAAACCATCTTTCTCATTAAATTGTTTTGGTCATTGAAAACAGGTTCCACAAAATGTTACTTATGTTAATATATAATGGTTTACAATTTTACTTATTTATTTTGAGATGGTGTCTCGCTCTCACCCAGGTTGGAGTACAGTGGCACCATCTTGGCTCACTGCAACCTCCACCTCCTAGGTTCAAAGGATTCTCCTGCCGCAGTCTCCAGAATAGCTGGGATTACCGGCGTGTGCCACCACACCCAGTTATTTTTTGTGTGTTTTTAGTAAAGAAAGGGTTTCACCATGTTGGCCATGCTGGTCTTGAACTCCCGACCTCAGGTGATCCGCCCACTTTGGCCTCCCAAAGTGCTAGTATTACAGGCACCAGCCACCGTGCCAGGCTGGTTTACAATTTTAAATAGAAGGCACTTAAGCATTTAAATGACTTATTTTTAAATGTCAAACATGGTGACTATCAACAGATATAACAAAAGCTCTTCGGAGTCTTCCACGCTTTTTAGGAGTGTAAAGCAGTCCTGGGTCCAGCCAGTCTGGGAACCACTGACACAGAGCAGCGCCTTCCACTGCTGGAGCCAGAAAGGCTGATCCCCGACTCACAAGAGCAACCCCGAGGCCCAGCCAGTCTGGGATCCACTGACACAAAGCAGCGCCTTCCACTGCTGGAGCCAGAAAGGCTGATCCCCGACTCACAAGAGCAACCCCGAGGCCATTCCGGTTCAGTCAGGATCCTCGTCGCAGTGACAGGTACTGCTTTCACATTCGGTTGTTCCAGACACCCCGTCTATTCTCATTCAGTTTCATGTGATTACTGACAAGGCCAAGTGAGATGATGTCCACCTAAGTTCAGGTGGAGAGAATGCAGTTTCTTCTTTAAAACCCCTTCTCTCACATGAATTTGCTTCTCAAATTGGAGCTGCAGCCAATTTTTTTGTTGTTGTTGAGATGGGGTCTCTGCCACCCAGGCTGGAGGGCAGTGGAGCGAATAATCAGGGCTCACTGCAGCCTCAATCTCCCTGGGCTCAGGTTATCCTTCTACCTCAGCCTCCCTGGTAGCTGCGACTACAAGCATGCACTACAGTGCCCGGCTATTTGTATATATATAAATTTATAAATTAATGTTGTACATCTATATATTACATACATAATATAAATTATATGTAAATATAAAAAAATACATAAATTATAAATAAGTTATACATATACATAAAAATTATATATATGAATATATATATATATATATTCCCCCCCCCAACCAATAACAGGGTTTTGCCATGTTGCCCGGTCTGATCTCGAACTCCTGGGCTCAACTGATCATCACGCTTCAGTCTTCCAAAGTGCGTCAGCCCTCACACCCAGCCTGGAATTCCAACTCATGAAGGTCACAGCCTAAGGGGCAAAATTACTGCTTGGGGACCTTGTAAACTCAAAAGTCAAGAATTAACTTTGTATTTCAGCTGGAATCTTCCTTTCTTTCCCCGGGATTGAGAGGCCAATATCTAGTTCTGTTTTAGGGGGTAGGGGGACGGTCCCAGCTGAAGACAAAGAGGAGTTTTGACATAAAAGGGTTTTTTTTTTTCTGTATCCGTTTTTACATGTACAGCTGGATTCGACAGAGTCAAACATGTATGACAAGCAACTTCCCGGGCCCCCAATCACTGCTGCATGGGTAGGAAGAAGTGAGCAGAAAGGTGTTTTACTACTGAAACATGTGAAAGGGAAAACCTTATCTTTTAGTTACAGTCTAGCAAATCCAAAGAGGCCAGGCTAGTGTCTACCTGGCCCGTGTCTCCAGGGTCTTGGGAGTATCTCTGGGGCCCACTCCCCTTGGTGCAGGTTCCGCGTTCCCAGTCCTGACAGCTGCAGCCAGCAGTGCCCACCCCCACCCAGACATTTACAAACAGGACAAGTCCTCAGTTAAGCAGATGGGAGGTTGGGGGGCTCAAGGGGGAACCTGTCTATGAATGCAGGGTTAGACCCCAGCTGCAAATGGTAACAGCGGCAGTGGGGCAGCAGGGGGGAAGGGGCCCACAGTGTACCAGGCAGTGCATCTGTCTACAAATGCGGGGGCCACAGGGTACCAGGCAGTGCATCTGTCTACAAATGCGGGGGCCATAGGGTACCAGGCAGTGCATCTGTCTACAAATGCAGGGCCCACAGTGTACCAGGCAGTGCTTCTAAGGGCTGCACTTTCCTGTCTGTGAAATGGGGATGGTAATGACCTCACAGCTTCCTACAAGGTTTTCTGAAGCGACATGTCAAGTGCCAAATCATCTGTGGCAAGTGTGCAACAGATGGTAGGTGCCACCTGAGAAAGTGACACAGCCTGTGCTGGCGAGGGTTTGGAGAAATGCCCTCTTAGGTGAGTCTATTTGTCCGACATATTTGCCAACAGCCCCATATGGGCTTGGCACAGGGAAGAGAGCAGGAGACATACTGTTTTCATAGAGGGCAGGGAGTGCTTCACGGTGACCCAGAAGAAATAAGCAGGAAGTACACACAAGCTTATGAGGTTTTTTTTCTCAGAAAGGTGACAAACTGAATACAAACTAACACACTACTTTGAAAAATCAAGAAACATCTATATAGTGAAATTCTTTTTTTTTGGGGGGGGGGGTGAGGGGTAGACAGAGTCTTGCTTTGTCACCCAGGCTGGAGAGCAGTAGCACAATCACAGCTCACTACAGCCTGGAACTCCTGGCTTCAAGAGATCCTCTGGCCTCAGCCTCCCAAAGTGCTGGAACTACAAGAGCGCATCTGCACGCTTGGCCTAAGGGAATTCTTTTTTTTTTTTTGAGACGGAGTCTCGCTCTGTCACCCCGGCTGGTGGGCAGTGGCCGGACCTCAGCTCACTGCAAGCTCCGCCTCCCGGGTTCACACCATTCTTCTGCCTCAGCCTCCCAAGTAGCTGGGACTACAGGCGCCCGCCACAATGCCTGGCTAGTTTTTTGTATTTTTTTAGTAGAGACGGGGTTTCACCATGTTAGCCAGGATGGTCTCGATCTCCTGACCTCGTGATCTGCCCGCCTTGGCCTCCCAAAGTGCTGGGATTACAGGCTTGAGCCACCGTGCCCGGCCGGGAATTCTTTTCTTTTCTTTTTTTTTCTTTTTTTTTTTTTTTTTGAGACAGTCTCACTGTCACCCAGGCTGGAGTGCAGTGGTGCCGTCTTGGCTTACTGCAACCTGGACCTCCCAGGTTCAAGCGATTCTTCCACCTCGGCCTCTCAAGTAGCTGGGATTACAGGCAGGTGCCACCAAACCCAGCTAATTTTTGTATTTTTAATTAGAGACAGGGTTTCACCATGTTGGCCAGGCTGGTCTCGAACTTCTGACAAGTGTCTTGGCCTCCCAAAGTGCTGGGACACCAGGCATGAGCCACCATGCCCGGCCTGGAATTCTTTAAGGGCGATGAATCATCACACGCACAGCCGTGAGAAAAACTCCTTGGCACGTGATTGGGAGCCGGGGACACGCTGGCCGGGGCAGTGGCCACAGCCTCCAACACATCCCGTTCACCAGTGCAAAACAGCTGTGGTGTGGAGCTTTTCAGGACAGTGCCCTTTCTGGTGTTTTTACTATTTTTACAGAATGTTTAAGTTTCCCGTATGTGTATTATTTTTGTAACCAAACACATTAAGGTATCTTCATTTCGGAAAAAAAGTTGATCTTATTAAAAAGGTACATTAAATACCACTTAAATGTCTCTATCAGTATATGCAAAACAAAACCACGGCATCAAAATTTGATACCCATGGAAAGAAATGCCTCCTTTACAATTTAACACACGATTATTACCACCTATTAAGTTTTATGGTCATGGTTACAGAATTCTTATCAAAATATGTGCAATTATCTATTCACATAACAACTTACTCTCAAAATTACTACTCAAAAAATAAAATGAGGCCTACACAACACAGACTGTCTCACAGATGAGTGTCTACACATACATGAAATAAGCAAATCGGACTTTGTTCTTTGACCTCCTCTTTCCCAATTAGTACATTTCCATTAACTGTTTATCATAGAACCTTTGTAATGCAGTTAACGTACATCATTTGATAGTAGCCATAAGGAGGCTGATCTTAGTACCCACCACTGTAAGGGACCCCATCATTTAAATAAGAAAGGTAAGTGAGAGACTCTGTTTACAGAGAATTTCCTAGTGGGCTTCTAAGCCTCCCAGGCAAGTGGAGAGTGCAGGGACCACGGATAGTAGGGAGTCACCTGTTAAACACATTCAATCTTTGCTCTTCAAGAGCCAAACAAGCCACTTGGTATCATGGGACAGGTATACAAAAAGGAAAAATGTGCCTTGTTTACAGAGATTCCAAACAATGAAGACGTGGCACAGCTTAAAAATAAACACCAAAAAGAAGCACCCCACTGGGCTCCACAGAACTGACCTTAAGAAATTATGACCCTAAGGCTGTAGAAAAACTCACAATATCAACAGCAGAACCTGCCAACTTCACCGCGAAACAAAACGGGAGCCAATGCCCATTCCAATCATTCCCTCCTCACATGAAGAAACTCCACCACCCTTCAAGGCCCAACTGATGATACACACGTCCTAGACAAGCCATTGTGATGCTCACACATACACATGCAACATGGGCTGGGCTGTCTGGTAACCATGGGTACAGCTGGGCAGTCAATCACAAATTATCTTATTTGTGCCCTGTCTTCTCATCACAGCACAATTTGCTCTGCTTGACATAGTCTGAATTCAACCACCTACTAATAAGGGTCAGCCTCTGGTGGAAAGCCTGAAGAAAATTCAAGATATACGCTTTTCCAAAACAAGATAAGAAGTATGGTACTCATGAAACTTGTTGAAACAAGTCTACAAGAACAGATACCTCCTCCCCATGTACACAGCAAGTAGGAAACCAAGTGTGCATTAGGCAGGGAGTTTCACAACAGGGCTGTGTCTGTCTTCCTGGGTGACACTTCTGAGATGTCTATGCTGTATTTAAAATAGAAAAATAGTGGAATAGTCACAGACACACATACAGATACAAACAGTAACCCAAAGGGCCACTAACGAGCCCTAGGCTCCAGGGTAAATGGGTTGGCAACACCTGATTTAAAGGAAGAAGGTGGAATAATCTCAAGTTCCCCACTGAACTTGTCTCCAGGAGGACTGGGACAGGGGCCACCTTGGTCACTGCTGTATCCCTCGTGCTAACACAGTATGCAATGAATGTCCATTAATAAAACGACTGTATTTACTCCTTAAAACGCACTGCTAAGGACCTTTTCACTGCTGAGAACTGTATTTCAACCAAGTCATACGTGGCCCTAGGGAAACCATGCAAAACGAGGTATAGCTAGGCTATGTGAATATACCGAAAAGGCGTTCCCATCTGCCTTTCCCTTCTCTAAGTCCCCGAGTACACTAGGCTCAAATCTCATTCCATCAGCAGGCAGATGACATGGATATCGATGGCCCAGGCACAAGTTAAAGAGTATTTTCAATAACTGGTAACTCTGTAAGCTACTACTACCTATGGCCCAAACTCTAAACTTAAATATTAAGGTGCTTTATTCACAGCAGAAAAGCCGGCCCTGACCTCCACTGTCTCAGAACCGCGAGAAGGAGCCCCGGACGCCGCAGCCGAGGCAGCACGGGCACCCCACCCGCCGAGCGCAGGAACTGGCCTTTTCGGCTTCCAGGGTCACTGGAAGGCAAAATGTGTCACAGATACGGCCAGTACACACCAACGCAACAAACGATTCCACAAAAAAACTGAAAACCAGCGCGAGGAGGTAAGGACATATTCTTTAGGAAGCGAAACCCCGCTCTTCGCGCTTCCCGCAGCGCCAGCCGCCCCGCAGTGCCGGAATCCCCCGAAGGCACGCCAGAAGCTAAGCCGGCCACGGGGTGGCCGCACCCAGGGCCCGGGAGGAAGCGCCAAGGCTCCCGGGGATGCTTAGGGAAATCAGCTGTGCAGCCCCCCGAGCCCAGGGCCGCACTCGCCCAGGCCAGTCTTGCGCTCCTCCCCGCGAGCAGCCTCCCTGACTTCCACCCTCGAAACCGTTCCTGCCGCGACCACAGAGTGCTCGCCAGTCGCCTCAACCTCACGCAGCCCACCAGGGCCGGCGTCTGAAGCCCGCGCCCCCTGCCCGGGGCTGGTCTCACCGGCCCCGCCCGCTCGCTCGCTCGCTCCCTTCCGCGGCCGCCATCTTCTCGGCGGGAGCGGCCTGTGAGGGATCCGCGGCTCTCACCGGCCGGGCTCCGATGCCGGCCCCGCCCCGCTCCCAAGGGCGGCCCAAGAGGCAGCCGGCTCCTCTACCCGGCGCCCGGGACGCCACTTACCGCAGGCCGCAGGCCTGTAGGGTCTCGCAGCCATTTCCCCGAACGCCGCGGAGTGGGCGGCCGGCCACCGAGACGGCGCGGGGCTAGAGCGGCGCCCCAGGCTGGGAAGCCTAACCCCGTACTGCGCGCATGCGCCCGTCTTCCCTACCTGCACTTCGGGTGCGTCCTTTGGGTCTGCACTGACGATGACTTGGTTGCATCCTTTGTGGATGCCTTATTTCCCCGACCCCAAGGGTGAAAGCTGGAGCGCTGCCCTTGCGGGGATCCCTCGGAACAGCTCGGGCAGGGCAAAGGCGGAACGTGGATGCTAGCCCTGAGGGACTGCACTCCGCCAGGATTTCGCTCTTAAGACCGATAAACCCTTCAAGTCGGTGGGGATAGGAAGCTCCTGGGCTAAATTTGTAAGAGGTGTGGGGGGCGGGGACGGAGGATAATGGAAGAAAAGGCCCAAGTTTTCTCTTTCAGATTGTATTTCTCAAACCGCAAGCCCCTGACGGCCTCCGCTGGGAGTGGCAGGGAGCGGCGGGGTCCAGGCGTGGGCGGGGTTTCTCTCCAACTTGAAGACCCTACCCAGCTGCCTCCCCACCCCAAGCTCGGCGCCAGAAACCAAGAGCGTGGGGTCGGGGGAGCCGAAGGAGCACAGCGAGGAAAGGAGGCGGGCACGCTGGACCTCTAGGCCCCAGGGACCTTGGCGGTGTCCCACCATGTCAATCCTACACTCAGAACTACTGACCAGTAGCTAGAACTCAAAAAGAATGCATGGATATGTTTGCCCACAGGGGTTGGAGGGTACGATTAGACATTTACAATCAAGAGAGGGGAAAGTGAGGTATGGTAGATGTTAACCTTCCATGTGGATTTTCTTCAATTCGCTCAATAGTAACTAGTGTGACACCCCATCACCTGTCTGTCCCCAGATACTGCAGGAAAGAGACTGGGAGGGGGCAGGAGGGGCAGCTGCTGCCTTGAGGCACCAGGGGCACTGGCCACTTGCTCCGAGGGCAGGGACTTGTAGGGGGAGGTGGCCCCATTGCTTCCGCTTCTGTGAACCACTAGTGATACGCTACCTGGAAGCATGCACCATCTAGCCTTTGGCGTCCGCCCTGGTCAAGAGCAAAAGGGGCCCAGAGTGCCGTAAAGCTGCCCCTAATACAAAGAGGCTTCTGCGATGCTTCCGTGGATGAACCAGGGGGCTTTGAGGCAGGTGTGCTTTTTAAAATACTACCTCTGAAGATTACAGGGTCTGCCAGTTTCTGAGGCGGACTTAGTTTTCTTCAAAGGAATACAACGCAGCTTGTTTCTGCTGGTGTGGCCCATTAGGACCACATTAATGGAATCTGGCAGGGATGGCCTTGACAGTCTTCCATCTTGAGTGTGTCTTCAGGTTGCAAAGAGGGGTTTTTGCCCTCAGACACGGGGTAGTGGGAAGCTTAGACGGGGTTGAGACCACCTTTAACAAGCACTGTGGTCTTGGGCGAGCTCTCTGTTAAAAGAGGGCTCACATGCTGAGGTCCAGGTGAAGACCACATGAGGCCTCCCTACAAGAGGCTCTCTCTGAATCCAACTGGTATGGGGGAACCTCAGCCCACTCTCTTTTGCTGAGGATCTTTAAACCAGCCTCAATTTCTTTCTGCAAGACGGTGAGATTTTAAGAGATTTTAATTCTTGGGTGCAGTTTCAGGTTGGGCACTCAGGAGAGATAGATGGAAAGGCACTAAGGGAATAGAAAGAGTGGACAAGGCGGCTCAGGGACAAGAGAACCAAGAGAAACAAAAAGGCAGGAATACATGAGTAAACGGAACGCTCACCGCAGTGCTCAGCGATACGCAGAATGCCTGCCTTCCTGCAAGTCCAGAGGATACTGGAACCTGCCTCTCGTTCTCATCTCCCCCGCCACCCAGAAGCTGGCTCAGCTGTGGAGGCCTGGCCAGACTATCCACTCTGGCCTTCCCCCCCTACAAGGTGATGAAGTCAGCCTATCCCAGCTTACCTGCCGTCACTACTCCTGGGAGCTGCCCTCCCTGGTGAGAAAGGCATTTGGAGAATCTACAGTCTGGGTATTTGAATTTGAACTCCACTAGCAAAAGAATGCTTTTTCCTAACCGAATTTATGTAAAAAGTAAAACCCAAAGGAGGAAACAAAGTCTTCAGTTGTTTCGATAAATTGTTCCTTAAATATTCCCAATCCACAAACAAAACCCCACAAATAGCACCGATTTACAACAGGATGTGGCCCCGAAAGCAGGAAGGGGGCCAAGAGCGCTCCAGCAGGAAGTTTAATAGGTGGTCCATGGAAAAAAAACACGATGGGTGCATCACAAATAGGTGTAAACAGTACACTTTTGTAACGTGTAGACACCAGTTTCTGCAACACACACGCCACGCAAAGTTTAAGGAAAGTTTTTGAAAGTACAATCCGGAAAACTCAGCAATTCTTTAAAAAAAACAAAAAAAAAAATTGCTTTCCGCGGTTATAAGCCTCCTCCATTGGGACTCGGGGTCCGCAGCAGAATACCCTGATCCCAAAATAAAAATACTATGACAAAAATACTCCAGCAGGCAGCCGGCTTTACTTGGTTTAAAGTCGGATTTCGCTCAGTGCCGTGAAAGCGAAGGAGCGCCAGCGCTTCCCGGCTCCGCACAGTTCTCTCGGCGGAGAGTTCCCGCCCTCTCCAAGAACCGGAAGCCGGACAGCGTCAGGACGTTTCATTCTTCTCACTTGGGATTCAGAGCCGCTAAGCACAGGGCCCCCGCCGAGGCCACCGGGCAGCGTCCAGGTCTCCCCTTTTTGAGGGGAGCAGCGGCGGAGGGGCACGGGCAGGGACGACGGCGCGGCGCGCTTGGGCCTCGGCGCTGAGCTCCTCCTCTGCTCGCTCTGGAGGACGCCCGCAGGATTCTTGCAGACTTCCGCCGAGGCAGGATGGAGGCCTGCAGTGATGCATCCTGGGCCCGCGACCCGCGCGGCCGGAACATAGTTCTTTCTGGCCGGAGACCGACCCGGGCCTGAGTCGTGTCTGCGCCAGGCGCCCCACGCCGTGCTCCAGGGACTCAGTGCCCGGCGCGCTGGGGCTGTATCGCTAGCCACTTGGGGCAGGAAAAAGGAATCACAAAATACAACCCTCTCCTTTACCCAGGAGGAGAACGTGGATTCCCGGTGGCGGGGAATATATATATGTGTGTGTGTGTGTGTGTATATATATGCATATATGTATGTGTGTGTATATATATGCATATATGTATGTGTGTGTATATATATGCATATATATATATGCCTACTGTTTTCTTATTGCTAACAACTTCAGCCACTGTGTGCTGTGTGTGTTGTTGTTGTTGTTGTTGTTTTGGAGAAACTGAATTTTCATTACTTTTACATTGTATAAGGCCAGCTAACTTTAACAGTTAACTTTAGATAAATCAAGTCACCAATGCTAAAAGGTGTCACAATCAGATCGGCCACTACTTCCCCTCAAAGCAAACAGTAAAGCACTGCCTTTGGCTCCTTTAAAGAATATTAGCCAGATTTGCCGGGCGCAGTGGCTTACGCCTGTAATCTCAGCACTTTGTGAGGCCGAGGCGGGCGGATCACCTGAGCTCCTGAGGTCAGGAGTTCAAGACCAGCCTGACCAACATGGTGAAACCCCATCTCTACTAAAAATAGAAAAATTAGCCGCGCGTGGTGGCGGCGCCTGTAATCCCAGCTACTCGGGAGGATAAGGCAGGAGAATTTCTTGAACCCACTGCACTCCAGCCTGGGAGACTCTGTCTCAAAACAAAACAAAAACAAAAAACCAAAAAAACAAAACAAAAAAACCCAGATCTTTGTCTACCAAAGGGCAAATGCCACGTTTGTGCATCACTGAGCAACAGCACTGCCAGAAAAGGCAACTTCACAGAACTCACCCACTCAGTGAATTCCGCTGAATGCTGTTTTGAGACAACCAACACAGAGGGGGAGTATGGAGGACAGTGGGTGGTAAGTTAAGGGGAACTGACAGGATGGAAAAGGGCCAGGAAACAAAAGAATTCAAGGAAAAACAGAAACAGAAGTTACACTTCGTGTTCCAACCCCGAAGACCTCTAGAAAGCCGTGGGATGTGATGGAGCTACATGTTCTATGCAGCATATGAGAATCATACCAATTTTCTGTCTTTTAGGCAAAAGAATAAATGTGAAATACGAAAAAGGGAGGGAAATGAGATGGGAGGAGGGCATCACCCCCCTTAAATGCTGTACCAAATTACTATACATACTGCATTTTTGTAATTAGCATTACGGACAGTGTCTTATCATTTGAATGTTACTAGAAACCTGTGCTATGACTTTTAACTAGAAAAACAAGGGATGAATCTTTCTTTGATCACATTAGCCTCTGTACGTTACTCAAGGCAGCTGCAATGAACTTACAACAATATCCACAAACAAGGCAAAAGGAACTTCTCATGGTAGGGAACTGAATCTGAATGTGTTACTCTCTCTTTTGTCATTTTCCAGATATCTTTAGAAAGAATGAGCTGCATGGCCGGGTGCGGTGGCTCACGCCTGTAATCCCAGCACTTTGGGAGGCCGAGATGGGCGGATCATGAGGTCAGGAGATCGAGACCATCCTGGCTAACACGGTGAAACCCCGTCTCTACTAAAAAAATACAAAAAGCTAGCCGGGCGTGGTGGCGAGCGCCTGTAGTCCCAGCTACTCGGGAGGCTGAGGCAGGAGAATGGCGTGAACCCGGGAGGCGGAGCTTGCAGTGAGCTGAGATCCGGCCACTGCACTCCAGCCTGGGCGACAGAGCAAGACTCCGTCCCAAAAAAAAAAAAAAAAAAAGAAAGAAAGAATGAGCTGCAGTTTGTGGTGTTGCTTTCCTTGAGACAAGGTCTCACTCTGTCGCCAGGCTGGAGTGCAGTAGTGTGATACTGGCTGTCTGCAACCTCCTCCTCCCAGGCTCAAGCAACCCTTCTGCCTCAGCCTCCTGAGTAGCTGGGACTACAGGCGCAGCACGCCTGTAACCGCACCTGGCTAATTTTTGTATTTTTTGTAGAGATGGGGTTTCACTATGTTGCCCAGGCTGGTCTCGGACTCCAGGGATCCACCCGCCTCTGCCTCCCAAAGTGCTGGGATTACAGGCGTGAGCCACCGCGCCCGGCCCGAGCTGCAGGGGCTCTGTGTCTTCCGCTAAGGAGAGAACGGATTCACGCAGAACCGCGCTCATGCCCCCTTCCTCTGAGAATGTTTCATGTTTCTCTTCGCGGTCTAAGTTCTCCCTATGAGGTCAGTGAAAAGTAAATAAAGACAACTTTGGAATAAATTAGTATTTTAGTAAGTATAAGGCAAAAAACTATTTATTTTTGAGTGGTTTTATCTCAACCGTCTTTAAAGGAACACAGCAAACAAGAAAGCCGAAAAAACGCTTTCACAGATTCTGACAGAGTAAGAGTAAAGTGGTTGCACCCAAATAGGATATTTGCCCTTACAGGCTATTCACACCACGGAATATAGACCACGGAGAAAGGGGAAACGAACCCATGGATGGCTGAATACCTGCACCTGCTGGTGAGCACCAGGAAGAAGGTGCAGGGATGTCCATGAGGTCAGAGGCAGCCATCAGTTCCAGACGCAATGGGCCCTGGCCCCATTCCTGTGCCTTCTGCCTAACCTCAATGCCTCCAGAGTATGGGACCTCACGGGGAGGGATAGGGCTACAATTGTGCAGACTATAATTACAGACTTTTTTCTTAAATGAAAACACTTTAAGAAGTGAAAGAGACTTCAGTAACCTTCCAGAATTTGTCCAGATAGGATTAACTGTATAAATTAATTCCTGTTCTTGCTTAGTTCACAAAAACAAAATGGTAAAACTGAGAGTGTGTTTGGAGAAAATACCAACAATAACAACAAAGGCTGAGCTATCAGCAGTTTCCAAAAGATACCCAAATGGGAACTTGAGATTTTTTCCCTTCTTTTAAGAAACAGCAGGGAGGTCTTGCTTTGTTGACCTGGCTAGTCTCAGACTCCTGGCCTCGAGGAATCCTCCTGTCTCAGCCTCCCCAAAGTGCTGGGATTATAGGTGTGAGCCACCCTGCCTCTTTCATTCCAATAGGAAAGTATTTAAAGAGTAAATGTAGAGCCAGGCACGGTGGCCCACGCCTGTAATCTCAACACTTTGGGAGGCCCAGGAGGGAGGATAACTGGAGCCCAGGAGTTGACGGCCAGCCTGGGAAACACAGGAACTCTATGTCTACTTCTACCTGCCCATCAGACATGTGATCACAACAGCTGCATGCATACAAAGAACTTAAGACACAGAAAGAACTATCCACATGTATGTGTGTATATTTATATATATATTTTGTTAATTTTCATTAAAAAAATCCCAAACCAATAACTGTCTATCAAATCCTAACCAGCCAGGTTCAAAGTGCATAATCAAACTCAAACGAAATAGTACATTACATGATGCTTTGACCATGTACATTGCTACTCAAAACACTCTTTGGCCTTTCCCACTGGTCTGCAATGGCAGGACTGCATCACCTTCCCTCCTGCCATGCGTGTTTCAGGTAACAGTATATGCTAGATAGCTTATGTCTCAACCTCAGCAGCAGTTAAAGGTTTAAAAAAAAAAAAAAAATCAAGGAAAGATTATTCTTGCTCTCACCCAAACAAACTTACAAAATATTCAGTGCTTTCTGACTGAGTGGTATAATCTAGAAAGGGAAATAAAATCAGGCAAATAGAGGGAGGGGGAAGGGCACCTATATCCAACAATCGCCAGTTAAAGATGCTCTACAGGGTCTGGGTTCACCAAACACATGGTGTCAGAATATGTGCAGCAGGGCAGGGGTGGTGGCTCATGCCTCTCATCCCAGCACTTTGGGAGGCCGAGGCAGGCGGATCACCTGAGGTCTGGAGTTCGAGACCAGCCTGACCACCATGAAGAAACCCTATCTCTACTAAAAATACAAAATTAGCCGGGCGTGGTGGCACACGTCTGTAATCCCAGCTACTCAGGAGGCTGAGGCAGGAGAATTGCTTAAACCGGGAGGCGGAGGTTGTGGTGAGCCAAGATCGCGCCACTGCACTCCAGCCTGGGCAACAAGAGTGAAATTCTGTCTCAAAAATAATAATAATAATAATAATAATATGTGCAGCAGACTACAGGAAAATTCTTTCTTACCCCTTTCCAACATGTCTAAGAATAATTGTTTAAAATACTGTGAAAAGTGAAGTCTATGAAAATTGAGGTCTGCGTGTTTCCTTCCTACTTGTGCCAATCATTCTGAGCATCAACAACGGATGGGTTTATCAACTATCCTGAAAAATAAGGTGGTTTGATTTGCCCGATCTCTTTGAAAGCCTGAAGTCTCCAGTATGTAGGGGTTTGATTTTATGCTTTTGGGTTTTGAGAGTAAAACAAAACATCCATGGGAATAATGTGGTTTTGAAACACGGCTGATATCCTGGTTTTTTAAACATTCTATGATTTGAGTACAGGAAACACTCTACGTAATTACACCTGTAATCCCAGCACACTGGGAGGCCGAGGCAGGAGGATTGCTTGCGCCCAGAAGTTTGAGAACAGCCTGGGCAACATAGCGAGAACTCTCCTCTACAAAAAATAAATGAAATTAGCTGGGTGTGGTGGCTTCCGCTTGTAGTCCCAGCTACTCAAAAGGCTAACATGGGAGGATTAGCTGGGAGGTGTAGGTGTAGGTTGCAGTGAGCTGTTATCACGCCACTGCACTCCAGCCTAGGCAAACTGCTTTCCCCTTTTTAAAAACTCATTAATGTTCTTTTACAACTAATATACCTTTAGCACTCCTCTTTCTGTTCATCTCTTTCAATATGAAAGAACTCAAGTTCAAAGCCACCACCTCAGCTTGCAAGACACTGGAAGCTCTGAACACCTGGTTGCCCCTCAGCTGACGGTAAGGGCCAAGCCTGTGGTTTCTCTAGTCCACAGGCCCACCTCTGTCACAGGAAAGCTCAGACAGTTGATGAATCCAGCAGGCTGAAATCCTTGTCACTGTCCCAGATGTCAACCGGTGTAGCCCTGCACCCTCTCGAGCTGTCCCAGGACCCACCTACCTCTTTCCTGCTCTCCTGCACCCTTGGTGACCCTCCATGCTGGTGTCTTCAGAGCTCTGGCCCAGGCTCTCCTCCTCTCCCTCCACCCATACCTTCTCCACGGAGACTTCATGCACACCTGGCTGTAGGTGCCTTTATCTCTGCCTGGATCCAGGCACCATCATTCACCTGCTCCCCTGGCATCTCCACGTGAATGCCTCAAATGCACTTCAAAACCTATCTAACACAAGCAAAATGAGCTTAGGACTTCTGACCTCCCTACTACATACATCCAGACTCTTCTCTGGCGTTCCCTATCCAGAGGATGGTCCCACCACCCTATACATTCATAGGCCAGAAGCTGAGAAATGATCCTTGACCCCCCTCCCTGCTCCTCAGTCTCACCTGCTGCTGCAGCATTTGGTGGCATCTAGCTCACTGCTCACTTCTCAGTACATATGTGCGTGGCCCGAATGGCTTCTGAACGCCTTCAATATACTACGCTGTCTTCACCTCACCCCTGTTCAACACACTCCAATGTTTCCCATTCCCATCACATCACTCAACTTCTTGCTCTCTCATTAAAAACTATCAAAAGGCGAGTTTTGGCAGCTTCACCCTGGACTTCCCTGCTGGAAACTGCTAACATAGCTTCTTGAAACTCAACACCCTGTGGCTTCAAGGAGCACCTTTGAAGCCCCTGGTTCTTGTCAGACCCCCCTGGTCATCCTCTTGCTACCGTTCATAGGCAACTTCTTCCTCAGCGAATACAGCTTGCAGCTCTGCATTCCGGACTTGATCCACTCCTTGTCTCCACAGACTTCCTCTGAATACTGTAGCCATCAACTCTCAGCTCTCACCCTGCTCTTCCCCTTGAGCTTTAGATGTGTCCTACAGGCACCTCCAATTCAATGAGGCCCACGCTGAACGCACCACCTTTCCCTCATTGTTGCACCTCCTTCTTCCTCATGATCATTCTCAGTTGGTGCCACCACCTCATCAGCTGTGCTACTCACCCGCATCACTCTGGTCTTCCTTCTTAGCTCCCACAAATTAGCAGTCCCACCAAGGACTGCTCATTTCCCCCCTGACTGAAGGTCTCTTTCCATTTTTGCTAGTATTGCTTCTAGTTAAGATCCTCATAATCATTCTCTCATTTATTCCTTCATCACTCAACAAATAAATATTTATGGAGCTCCTATTACGAACTAGACTTCAGCCATAATCAACTCACATGAAGCTTACCATTTTACGGTGAATCATGACATCCCATCAGGTGGTAACCACACGGACCGTGTGCTAAGAGCCACCAAAAGGTAATTTGGGATTGTGTGCAAGTATAAAGGAAAGGCACTCAATCCAGCTTTGTTTAAGGAAGACTTCCCCAAGAAAGCCTCGTCTCTACTGAGGAGGTGAGCAGGAGTTAGCCTAGGGAAGTGTTTTACACGCAGGGCCCAGACTGTGAGAGCACAGCGATAACAAAGCTTGTTGACATGAGAAAACCTCCAGTCGGCTGGGATGGCTGGAGCAGAGAGTAAGATCAGGAGTGCAGACTTACAGCTGCGCTAACTTTACGTAGGCAATTTGGGAGTCCCCAAGGGATGTTAGGAGGCTAGAGTCAATGAGTGATGGCTTTTGGAGAGATCATCCCGCCTGCTACGTGAGAGGTAGTGACAGGACTTCTGGAACTCAACAGGAGTTATGGAGATGCCCTGGCAGTCCAAAAAGCAAAGATGATGGTTTCCATTTATGGTGGAAGAGGCTGGGAAACAACACAAAGGAGCCAGTTTCTAGAGAGGATTAAGGAGGGGGCTCAAGTAGGACTTGGTAACTGGCTGGCTGCTGGGAGGAGAGGTATTAACCTGTGACCCACAGGCAAGCACTGAGAAAGCCTCTTTGACCTGGAATGTTAAGGAATGTCCCCTGAAGGCGCTAGCACTCAAGCTTTCTGCTCACGCATCCCCTTGCACACCTGCATCCCCTTGCACACTTTTTCGTTGACGTTCAGGCTGGGCGTGGTGGCTAACGCCTGTAAACCCAGCACTTCGGAGGCCGAGGTGGGAGGATGGCTTGGGCCCAGAAGATGGAGACCAGCCTAGGCAAGAAGGCAAGACCCCATCTCTAAAAAACTTAAAAAATAAAAATAGGCCGGGCGCAGTGGTTCACGCCTGTAATCCCAGCACCCTGGGAGGCCAAGGTGGGTGATCATTTGAGGTCAGGAGTTCGAGACCAGCCTGGCCAACATGGTGAAACCCCGCCTGTTCTAAAAACACAAAATAATTAGCCGGGCGTGGTGGCGGGTGCCTATAGTTCCAGCTACTCGGGAGGCTGAGGCAGGAGAATCACTTGAACCCAGGAGGCGGAGGTTGCAGTGAGCCGATATCGTGACAGTGCACTCCAGCCTGGGCAACAAAGTGAGACTCCTTCTCAAAAAATAAATAAAATAAAATAAAAATAGGCCGGGCGCCGGGGCTCGCGCCTGTAATTCCTAGCACTTTGGGAGGCTGAGGCGGGCGGATCACGAGGTCAAGAGATAGAGACCAGCCTGACGAACAAGGTGAAACTCCATCTCTACTAAAAATACAAAAATTAGCTGGGCGTGGTGGCGCGCGCCTGTAGTCCCAGCTACTCGAGAGGCTGAGACAGGAGAATCGCTTGAACCCAGGAGGTGGAAGTTGCAGTGAGCCGAGATGACGCCACTGCGCTCCAGCCTGGGGACAGAGTGAGACTCCGTCTAAAATAAACAAACACATAAATACCAAGAACTGTTGACCAGAGGGTTAGGTAGTTGCAAATGATGTAATTACTGGCTTGTACTGCCTCTGTGTATAAAACATAATGTTGTCAAGACTTTAGACCTATAGATTTAGCTCCTTCGATTAACGGAAAATGTCCAAAACCAGTCTTCCTCCAAACTATTTGCCGAACTGGACTTACTGTCGCTGAGTAGACAGACCGACATAGCTTACACGTTATTCAGCTCACTTGTAAGCAAACACACGAAACCACCTCACCCCCGACTGCTACTTCAGAAAGAAGCCGTCCGTGAATTCCTCGCAGATGAAATCAGGGGCTGCCCCTCAAGGACTCTATTTCTTCCTTCGGCTCTATTAAATACTTTGAGTTACTTCCCAGCAACAGAAACATGGGACCCTGCGATGACAGAGTTTGCATTCCTCCCGAGCGGACAGGCAATAAGCAAGTAAACGCGCAAATACCTAAGTGCGGCCTCAACCCGCGCTCCTGCCCGGCGGTCTCCAGTGACCGAGTACCCCCGGCCCTGCCCCGCGCCGCCGCCGGGACTCCGCCCCACAAGCATGTGGGGTCTCCTTTGTCCCGCGCGCCCTGGCCGCGACCCGCCCTTCGGCGCAGCCCCTGGGAGGCGCCCTGAGGGCAGGGCCCTTCTGATTCCCCACCTGGCCTCGAGTGAGGACGCGCTCAATAACATCTCGAGTAAAGCCGAGGAACTCGCTTCAACGAGCAAAGAGCACAGCTCTCGCCCAGCCCGGTCTCGGGTCCGCGGTCTCTCCCTGGGCCTCAGGGACACCAGCCCTGGAAGGCCGCCGGTCGGGAGGGGACTCCTTCCCCGTCTCAGGGGCGGCCGCGGACACCCGGCGCCTTTCCCCCGCCCCACTCCGTCCAGCCTCACGCAAACGACAGGAAAAGAGCTGGGACCTTCGCCTCCGACTCAGTGTAGACGTCGCCATCCCGGCTCCAGGTTTCCGCACTCCAACGCCTCCGCAGCAGCCATCTTGCCAGAGGCGGCCGACGCCTTTTGACTCTCGCGCCAACCCGTAGCGCGACGACTCCGCGAGGGGAGTTCTGCGCAAGGACGGAAACTAGGTCCCGCGCTTCCGGGAGGCCGTCCGCCCCGCCTCCTCGCGGGGGCGCTTCATTGGTCATCGGCTCGCGCTCTCGCGCTCTCGTGCTGTCGCGAGAGGTGCTGAGGGGCGGCCGCCGGTGCGCCTGCCCTCCTGCTCCCCGCCCCCGCCCCCGCCCCCGCCTCCGCCTCCGCCGCGGCCCCCGCCTCCGCCTCCTTCTACTCGGGCGCCCCAGCCGCCGCCACCCCTCCCCGGCCCAGGAGAGGCTGCGGAATCGCGGCCGCCCAGACCGCGCAGCGTTGGAGGCAGGTTCCGCACGGTAAGATGGCGGCGGCGGCGGGCCCGGGCGGCCGGGCCGAGCGTCTCCCGGGACCTGGGCGGGCGGGCAGGCGGGATGCGGCCGGGGTGCGCGCCGCCCGCGTTTTGGGGGCCTTGGAAGCGCCGGCGCTGGCAGGTGCGGAGCTGGGGCGTGCAGTGAGTCCCGCTCCGGACGGCCGCCCCGCGCCGGTGCCCAGGGGGCAGTCAGGGCTCAGCCTCCAGGCGCGCGGCCTCAGGCGCCGGTGTTCAGGGGCGGTCCTTGCCAGCCTGAGGGGCGGCGGTAGCTGTCTCTGTGGAGGAGCGACGTCTGTAACGAGGTCTTTTAAACAAAATCTGCTGCTTTAAAGCAGAAACCGAGCGGGTGAGGACGTAAAGTGTGGCATGGAAAGTAGGGTTTTCTTCTGTTGAATCTTGTTATGCTGGAGTTTGAGACTGCCGAGCTCTTCCTGCTAACAACAGGACGGGCTAGTTCTACAAAGTTGTTGCTTTTCATGGGCGCATGTAACTGCCCGGAGTGGAAGCGCTGTGAGTGCCCAACACCGAATGGGCTGAGAGAAAAAGGTGCCTTTTCGTAGGGACCTCTTAACCTTGGTCCTAGGGCCGTGCGCGGTGGCAGAGGTCGAAGTGGGCGGATCTCTTGAGCCCACGAGTTCGAGACCAGCCGGGGCAACAGCGAGACTCCCGTCTCTGCTAAAAATAAAAAAATTAGCCAGGCGGGGTGGTGCGCTCCTGTTGTCCCAGCTCCTCGGGAGGCTGAGGTGGGAGGATCGCTTGAGCCCAGGAGGTCGAGGCTGCAGTGAGCCACTGCCCTCCAGCCTGTCTCAAAAAAAGAAAAAAGAAAGAAAGAGAAAATGGGTCCTTAAGTTACCTTTAATTGTCGTGAATAAAAATTTGGTCTCAGTGAGTTTTGCAATTGATTATGAGAGAATGGGTGTTCGTGTGTGACAGCGACTGACTCCTGGTTTCTCCTCCACTTTACCTGCCGCTCCGCAGCAAGTTTTCTTCTGCTGGTGCCACTTTCTCTGCTTGACCTTCAAGGATGGCATCCTCCAAGTAATAACGATTCTCATTCCCTATCTACACTCATTCTGTGGTCTTTGCTGAATTCTTGGTTTTAAATATCCCTGTGCTCCCACACACACACCCCCCCTCCCTCCCCCCCACTCCCCAAACCCTCTGAGACCTTCTTTTTATTCACCCCCCCCCCCCCCCCCCCCCCCCCCCCCCCCCCCCCGCTTTCACTAATTCATGTTTTCAGCAGTGAGCTCAGAATCTGTAATCCAGGCACCTGCTTGATTTCTCCAGCCGCATGTCTAATAGTCACGTCAAACTTGCCCTGCTCCTCAAACCTGTTCTTCTTCCAGTCCTTCCTCCTTATTTGTGGTCCCATCTTGCAGGGCCTCTCATGCTTGAAACCTGTGACCATCTTCGATTCTTCCCTTTCTTTTGTCCGGTAATCTTCTGTCCAGCAGCAGCCATTGACTCTGCGGCCAAAGCATCTTAATCTCACCTTGCTCCCCATCTCTTCTGATGATGTTCTCTCTCACTTGGGTGTCTCCCTAATGGACCTGCTGCTCAGCTCTCACCACCCTGCATTCATCCCATTTTCAGCCAAGAGACCAAAGTTTTTTAATTTATTGAAACAATTCAGCAGTACTTTGTATAAAGTAGCATCGTATAACATATGTATCAGTGACAAAACAGAAAGACCGAGTGGACTGTGGCATGCCCCTGCCTGTCTCAGGTACCTGCTCATTCTCCCATAGCTGCAACAACTGCCTCGGGCTTCAGCCATTTGCCCCTCCCACAGATAACCCCCTTCTGAGTGTCAGCTTTCATGCCCTTATTTTAAAAAACAAAATAGGTTTGCCACATATTTGTTGCTAAAGCACATATCTTGTATTTTGTCTTCTTGTTCCTAATAAAACTCAGGCCACATTTTGCCTCTCCCTCATCTCTTTTCATTCAGATTTTTTTATGAGAGTCATCCATGTGACTTTGTGTGATGTTCATTTATTTTAACTGCTTTATGAAATTTTCTTGTGTGAATACATGACCACTGTCCCTTCTCAGCAATGCTGAAATCTAAACATCTCTAAAACCAAAGTTTCTGGTTTTGTTTTTAACCTGTTTGGTGGCCAAAACCTCACCAGGTGAAGTTTAATAGCCTCTACTACTTAGTATGGATACTTAACACATTACACTGAAGAAATAATGTCTGATGATGGGGAGCTCCCCCAAACTCCAGTGAGGCTGTTATGTGGTAAATTGTGCCAAATAATCGTTGTACATTGAAGAATTCTGAATTCCAAAACCCATCTGCCCAAGGGTTTTAAACACACAGTTGTTCTGTGTGCCACAGTCCCTTGGTCCATGCTGCTGTTGAAGGAACACTCAGGTGGGTGACTTCCACATTTCTGCCGCTTTGAACAGTGCTTCTGTGAACAGCGTTGTCTGTGTTTGGTGCATCCTGATGAGTTTTTCTAGAATATAAATGTATTAAAAGTAGAATTCCTGGGTTGTGAGGAGCACACATATTCAGCTTCATAAGGAATGCCAGATTGTTTTCGTAGTATAGTCCATTCTCCTGATAATGCAGTAGAAAAGTTCAAGTGAACTTCTTTGCTAAGCACTGGCGTTCTCAGTCCGGTGGGTGTCCCATGGCAGCGTTCTCTTTCAGTGCATGCTCAGTGTGGGAATCTCTAGCTCACAGCTCTCCAGCGCTACCCTTTGCACCTGGAGGAGCATCTAAACCCCTCCCTCAGCTGTTATTTTTTTCCTGTAGAAATAAATCAGAATGAGTTATGCAGAAAAACCCGATGAAATCACGAAAGATGAGTGGATGGAAAAGCTCAATAACTTGCACGTCCAGAGAGCAGACATGAACCGCCTCATCATGAACTACCTGGTCACAGGTAATGGCTTACAGCAAGGATGTTGTTGCGCGAATGTGATTCTCCCTTTTTGAACACATAAAGAGTGCTGTAGCCGTGAGGTTTGATGACGTAGTTATTTGTGTTCAGACATTATAAAAACACAATGCTAACCTGATAAGTTTGTAAATTATCATGTGAAAGATAACCTTTTCTGAAGATGAGATTATTCCAGGTCTCTGAGCCCTAACACAAACCCATTTCTCAGCCTTTGACAGTTTTACAGTTAGTCAAGATAACTGAGACTGTTGTGAAGTAAGTATATTTAAAGCCAAATTGTTGATCTCCTCTGGCCAGTCTGCTTGAGTATGGTGGCCTGTTTCCAGAAGGTATGCCCAACTCAGGACGAGAATGGGGAAGGGCAGAAGTGTGCAGAGGGAAATAACACTCAGGCTGTTCTTGATGTCGGCTGGAGGAAGGGCAGTGCTTTATATGGCGAGAAAATAGATGTTTTTAAAAGGCATGACATGAAAAATCTCCCTCCTGGGCGGGCGCGGTGGCTCAAGCCTGTAATCCCAGCACTGGGAGGAGGCCGAGATGGGAAGCGGATCCGCGAGGTCGAGGAAGACCGAGACCATCCTGTAGCTAACCGCGGTGAAACCCGTCTCTACTAAGAAATACAAAAATAGCCAGGCGAGGTGCTTGGCGCTGTAGTCCCAGCTACTTCCGGGGAGAGCTGGGCGGAGAATGGCGTGAACCCGGCCCGGGCTACGGTAGGCGAGATCCGGCCACTGCACTCCAGCCTAGGCGACAGCTGAGGCTCAGATCTCAAAAAAAAAAAAAAAGAAAAATCTCCCTCCTGTTAGTCCCCATTTCGTACTCCCAAATTAATCTCTGTGAAAATTTTTTAGGCCAAACATGGTGGCTCATGCTTGTAATCCCAGCACTTTGAGAGGCAGAGGAAGATTACTTGAGCCTAGAAGTTGGAGATCAGCCTGGGCAACATAGTAAGACCTTGTCTCTACAAAAACAATTTTTTAATTAGCTGGGTATGGTGGCTTGTGCCTGTAGTCCCAGCTACTTGGGAGGCTGAGGTGGGAGGATCACTTAAGCCCGGGAGGTGCAGGTTGCAGTGAGCCAAGACTGTGTCACCGCCGTCCAGCCTGGGAGAGTAAGTGGGACCCCATCTCAAAAAAAAATATTTTTGGAAGGTGATGAGGAAATTTAGGCCTATAATTATGTCGGGGGCAGGGGAAGGGGCACACATGCTAGCTTTAAAAAATTGTAGACACTCTTAAGAGGTGGGAGTCACCAGGCCACTGCAGGTGGAGCTGGCCATGGAGGGCTCCTGTGCTGTGGAGGCTGAGCCGGCTGTGGAGGCTGAGCCAGTGTGACTTGCCTAATCTGGCACCAGAGCTGCAGCTGCTGGCATCTGGACCTATTATCTGTCCTCTCAAAGGAGCCCACACCAACACACTAGGCCAGCAGCCATTCTGACCCCTTTGCTAACAGGTTAGAGTTTTTGGATGGGATAACAAAGTATATTCTTCTCATTTTCTGTATGTATTTTGAGAGCATGACTTGTAAATTACAAAGATATTAATACCGGGTTCCTGAGAAAGTGTGGTTCACATTAGAGGTGATTAATTGAGGCAGTTGGAGTTTCTGGAGACACAAAGTCTTTGCCTTAATTCCTTGCTCACTTTCCTAGCAGTGAAGATGGTTTTTCTTTTCAGAGGGCTTTAAGGAAGCAGCGGAGAAGTTTCGAATGGAATCTGGGATCGAACCTAGTGTGGATCTGGAAACACTTGATGAACGAATCAAGATCCGGGAGATGATACTGAAAGGTCAGATTCAGGAGGCCATCGCCTTGATCAATAGCCTCCACCCAGAGCTCTTGGACACAAACCGGTATCTTTACTTCCATTTGCAGGTGAGTTTCAGGAGAGAGCCATCTGGTTTGTGGATACTTGATAAGTTAAAGTTATTTGCAATGATCGAGAAATAACTAGGCTAGTTTGCTTTAATGTTATTTTAATGCGTGTGCGGGGGAGGGGTTTGAGTTTGCTCTTTTATGTAGTTCAGAAGCTATTTTTTGTTTTAAAAATGCGAATTTGATAACTCAGAGATGCAAGAAAAGTCTTCCCTCTGTGATGTACTTTTGATGGGGACCCTGGTACCACCTGCCCTGAGTCCCTGTCTTGGGTGTGTGTGGGTCAAGCTTGTCTGTCTCTGCCTCCAGCAACAGCATTTGATCGAGCTGATCCGCCAGCGGGAGACAGAGGCGGCGCTGGAGTTTGCGCAGACTCAGCTGGCGGAGCAGGGCGAGGAGAGCCGAGAGTGCCTCACAGAGATGGAGCGTACGCTGGCACTGCTGGCCTTTGACAGTCCCGAGGAGTCGCCCTTCGGAGACCTCCTCCACACCATGCAGAGGCAGAAGGTGGGGCCCACCAGAGGGAAGCTTTCTTCCACTCCCAGCGTGCTCCGAGGGGGCTTCGCAAAGACACCAAGTGTGTGGCTTTGTGGTGTGGACTGAGAGGTGGCTTCTGTGCCTGGGATGCTAAGTGGTTCCCTCATGACTCTTTTTTTGGAGATGAAGTCTTGCTCTGTCGCCCAGGCTGGAGTGCAGTGACGAGATCTCGGTTCACTGCAACCCCCGCCTCCTGTGTTCAAGCGATTCTCCTGCCTCTACCTCCCTAGTAACTGAACTACAGGAGTGTGCCACCATGCCCAGCTAATTTTTGTATTTTTAGTAGACACAGGGTTTCACCATATTGGCCAGGCTGCTCTCAAACTCCTGACCTCAGGTGATCCAGCCTCCCAGAGTGCTGAGATTACAGGTGTGAGCCACCGTGCCTGGCCCGTCTCTGGCTTTTAATCTTTTGTCAAACTAGGGGCAACAGACTTGGTGTCCGTTGCAGAGTATTCACACCCTTTGCTGATTTCTCATGTTTATCTGAACCTTCTTCCTGTTTAGGTCCCAAGTATTTTTCATTTAAAATCCTGTTTTCTGAAACTTTTCTCTCCTCACTGCTGTTTTTGTCTGGCAGAACATGACAGCTCCTCACCTTCCCAGACCCAGGTCCCTCTTCCCCCAGGTCCTCTCCTAGGGCTCTGTCCTCCCTACACTGTCTTGGAAGGATGGCCTGTCCTAGAGTCCACTTGAGATGTTTTCTTGAGGCTTGTGAGGAGGGTGCTGGTATGTCCTGCTACGCTGGTCTTGCCTCTCCACAGTCCCCTCAGCACTTTGTTCAAGCCCTGCTCATGGCACGTAACTGCCATGGAGGCTGGATGTGACATTTGCCGACCAGACTGTGAGCTTCCCCAGGCGAGGACTATGTGTTTCATGTCCCGAGAGCGTCTTGCAGTTAAGGGCTTAATCTTTGTTTAAACTGCATATTTTTAATAGACTCTACTGGTGCTCTGCGTGTGTGGTGGTTTTTATCTGATGTATTTACATTCTAGGTGTGGAGTGAAGTTAACCAAGCTGTCCTAGATTATGAAAATCGCGAGTCAACACCCAAACTGGCAAAATTACTGAAACTACTACTTTGGGCTCAGAACGAGCTGGACCAGAAGAAAGTAAAATATCCCAAAATGACAGACCTCAGCAAGGGCGTGATCGAGGAACCCAAGTAACGCCTGCGCTTGTGTGGTGGACCCAGCACCACCCCTGCGTCGTGGGACTTGCCTCAGATCAGCCTGCGACTGCAAGATTCTCACTGCAGTAGAGAACTCTTTTTCTCCCTTGTACTTTTTTTTGACCTGGCATCTTTTTTATAGGGAAAAATGGCCTTTGTAGGCAGTGGAAAACTTGCAAGGAAAGCTGCCGTCTCTTTGGCAGTCTGATGCAGACCCTGCACTCTGGCACTCGCTGAAGAATCTGGAAGGCTGCGGTTTGCTCTTCCAGCGTTCCGGGGGCCTCTGACTGCTGAAGGATTTGGTTGGCCACGGAGGGCTGTGCTGTTAGGCTGCATCCCACTCAAAATACAGGAAAAGCACGAATCATGATTCTGCTTTCTGTTAGCTTAGGCAGACATTGGGCCTTCACCTACAAGTTTTTCCTTACCCCAGTGGTTTTTGTGTGTTTTTTTTTTCCTCCATAGGAAAGAATATATAAATTTGTAAATCCTAATTCAAAGACGGCGTGTGTGTGAGGGCATTGAGTTTGATTTGTTTTCCCTTTGGTCTGGGTTGTGTGGCTTTTGGGAGATGCGTGTGAGGGGCTATGTGTTTTTTAATTTTTTAAATATATATTTTGGTGCTGTGTATGGTGAAAGACTTGTTCATAGTGGATCAATGAACCATCTCTTCTGGGCAGTTTTGTTGAAAATAAAGGTTTCTCTTTGATTTCAAGAATGACCAAAATGGCCTCTAAAAGGTGTTAATCATCTCAAATGACCTTTTGTCTTTGGGGCATTCTTCCCCCGTGTTAGTGGCAGTGGCTTTTTCTGGTTCCTGCAGCTAGAAAGGCCACTTGGCCCTGTGCTGAGGGAGCAGCCTTCATTAGAACGAGGCAGCCCTTGGGCAGTGGGGACGCAGGGCCCCAGCTGGTGTGTGCGACTCTTGGCAGAAGGAATGTGTGTTCAGCCTCAGTGATCTGCCCTTCAGCATCTCGGCAGCATCTCATCTTCCATTGTCAGCTGGCTCTGTGGATGTCCTGCTTCTGTTCACTCACAGAACTGTCCCCTGCTCCATGGTGGGCAGGAGGGAAGTGGTGCAGGGCCGTGTGCATTGCCTGCGAGTCGGGACAGTTGATGGGCACATGGCCATGTAGCTCTGGGCGCAGATGTGTTTGGATTCGTTGCAGCGGACCACGGGCACTGTTGACCCCACTGAGCAGTGCTAAGTGTTGGTTTTGTGGACGTTCATGGAATTGCTGACCCATCCAAGGGCGTCCTTTGGAGCCAGTGGAGCCTGCAGGTGCATCTGAGGGGCGAAATGCTGCTAGCACTTGAATCTGGGATCTTGCCTTATTTTCAAGGAGCAAGGCATCTTGACAAGCACAGTCTGGGTGTGGTAGCCAGCTCGCCAGTGCCTGAGCCGGTCAGGTCATCTGCCTCTGAGGAACCATCCTCACTGAGCTCCTGCATCCCTTGAGTGTTGATCACGAGGTGTCCATAGCATTGTTCTCATCTCTGAATGATGCTTCCTTCTCCGTTGAAGCCTGTCGAAGTTGTGTTTTCAAGCCCTCTACTTCTCTTTCCAGTAGGTGGGAGCTTTTGGCAGTATTTACTTTTACCTAGATGGCTTGTGTAGTCCAGTAAGAGATGCAAAGGTAAAATTGCTGCAGTTGTTACAGAAACTTGGTGGCCTCCAGACCGACTCATTGGCTGCCCTTTGGATTTTGTGAGGATGCAGTACTGGGGAGGTGGTGCTTCCCTATCCCCTAGAAATGCTGCCTTCCAACTACCGCTCTCCCAGATGTGACCTTTGCAATTATTTCCTCTGAGGTTTGAGGATGAAGAGAAGTTGGAGAGAAAGAGAGTAACTAATAGGTGATGAAATATAGCGGAAGCTAGAAGAAAACTGTTAGGTGAGAGAGATACATCTGCATGTTTTCTTCAACAACAGCAGATGATTCAGCATATTCCTAATTACCTTTTACTATTCATGTATATAAGATAATTTACTTGCATAATATATAATCAATTTGACATATTCTTAAAACTAGAGGGTGTGAGAAGCACAGCAATGGGAAGTCTCTCTACAAACTGGGGGACACGAGTGGGGTCATCACATGCCTGGACTGTCACTCTGGCTGTCACGTGAAGTGCTCGTGTTGATTGCCAGTTCAGCCAGTGGGTAGCTGATACGCCGGTGCCAGCACCCAGCGTGAGCAGCCGTCGGGGAGACTGGGAAGTCTGCGAAGTGACTGCCTGCCGTCCCTTCTGTGAGGGACACACCTGATTTTCTCGCGATCTGTCAGTGGGCCGGAGATCTTCCAAGGAAGTGCGTCGCGCGCTCTCTGCTCCTTTTACAGTCTTTGTCTTTGCAGCAAGCAAATGAAATTAAGCCACTTTGGGGTAATGAGCACTCAGTATAATTCTACTTCGTCTCATTTTGAATCTCACTGTTGTGTTTAGAAAAATGTAGTCACATTTTACAGAGTAGTTTATTCTTTTCATACTTTCTGGTGGAGAGTGCCTTGAAATAAAATGTGAGAATATTCTGGTACTCTGTGTTCCTGATGCATGAAGTTGGGTGAGGAATAACCCCTAGTCTGGAATCTTTGTGAAGCATAGGGTTATTGCAAGGCAAATGGGAACTAACAAATCTTGCCATTTGAATCAGGGTCTCCAGTTTCTAGAAAAGGCAGACACTGGTTGGGACCAAAGTCTCCATGGTGTGTGACTGAAGACTGGTGGTCGTGTGTGTGAGGAGTCCCCGGAAGCCTCGGGGAGGCGGAGCTGCTCTTTCCATTCCATCAGGATATGATCTGAAAACATGTAGAGAAGATGAGTTGAGGACAGCTTTTCTAAGGCAATGCGATGTCTTTGCTTTCATATTTCTATTTCTGTATGTTGTTAGTTTGGAAGAGTGGAGGAGCTAGGGGCTCCAGAAAGAATCTTACACATGTGTTGAAGACATTGATGTCTTAGGGAGCGTGGAGCTGCATTCCCTTCTGGGCTATTACTGCTAAATCTGAGTGTCAACAGACCGGGCGGAAAGCATGGTGGCCAAGTGGTCTGTGTGCTTCCCCGCTGATGGAGAACCTTGCGTTGTTCACAATAGGGCCTCACGGGTGTGGACGCACAGCAGACCCATGGTTGGTGCAGCTGCCTGTTGCCATCTGTCTTCAGTAACTGCTGCTCTGTTGACTGTTCTATTCTGATACTATGCGTGTTATTTTTTATAACAGGTGTGTTTTTGTTTCAGAAATATGTATTGCTTTTCTCATATTCTTTGCAAATTGTATTGTCAACATTGGTCATTTAAAGTCCTGTATGAACCATAACCTGCTGTGGTACCTTTGTACATGTTTGATTCTGTATTCTTTATTCCAGCGTGGCATATGTGCCCCCCAGTATCTTCTGAGAAGTGCAGAATAGGTTGCTTCTACTGCCTGTTCTTAATGTAACAGTAAAAGTTTTCACATTTTTCTCAGAACTGTTATCTGGAAGCTCTCTTTTTTTCTAAGGATATTTTAATAACAAATACTAATGCATTTGTGTTGAAAGTTGGTATCTTGGAATGGAAGGACAGAAGAAAGCTCGCCTCATGGAACTGTAGTTGGCTCTCCTCCTGCTCTGACAGTGCCGCGCCTTTTAGTTTGTGAATCTGTACTTGTGTGTGTTTAATTTGAAACCTATCAGCTGCTGTCTAGACTGGGACACTTAATGTTTCATAAACTAGTTTCCTTGGTGTGAAGGAAATAGAACTTTTGAGCTACCCATTGCATGATTTTAAACGGATTTGAATAGCCTAAGTAATTATTCTTTTTTTTTCTTGCTTAATTAAAATTTCCAAGCATATTAAAAACAGAGGGAATATGCCAGCACACCCCAATATCCACCAGTCAGCCTGACACCTACCACTGCCTGCCTGAGCCCCAGGCGGGAGATAACCACAGGTGTCTGTTCCTGGGTGGCTACCATGCTTTCAGGTCCATGAGCGCTTTCATGAGTGGAAGGCAGTTTTAGGGTTCTTGGAGAGGACTCAGACAGACCACTTCAAGGGCCTGAGGTGAAATTCAGAAACTGCCTGTGCACAGAAGCTGAGCAGTGGGCATCATGGAGCGAGGCGTCAGGCACTTGGATGTTTGTTGGGTATCAGAGAACAGGGAAGGCCTCTCCTCACCTGCTGCTCCTCCCTGTGTGGCAGTGGCATGTCACAGTGTTCTGCCAGTCCGTTAGCCTCACGGGTCAGAAGGCAGCACGGTAGTTCTTGGTGGACGTGGGCGTCACCAGGAATGCTTTAGCGTGAGCTCCCACACTACAGTCTGGAGGCTCACACCATCCTTGCACACGTGACCTTCCTGTCTTGGATATTCTGCCTTATTTTGGAATGCCATCCTTGCCTGTAATTTTTCACTTCTGTAAAAGTAGAACATGGGGTTTGAAAGGGCCTTTGGTGTAACTAGCTATGGCAAGAATCTTCTAAGAGATGTGCTCCTTGGAGGTACAATGTCCTGAGCTTGTTTGCCTTTTCCAGAAGCCACAGAATGGCTTTGGAGAGAAACAGGCCAGTGCTACAGAGCCACCGGCACGAGGCACCTGGTGCGCAGGAGCTGAAGTGCAGCCTGTGGTTAATTGGTAATAATCATGTCCCCGCGTCTGTGCGTTGGGGGCTGTTTCTCTCATTTCACACCCCGGTATCCACCAGTCAGCCTGGTGCATGTGTGTGGGGAATATTTAAAGGGAAGTGACATTCTGATTTGTCTGCAACATTTCAGTGTTGCCTAGTTGGAAGGCCAGGTTTACGGGTCTAGATTGTCCGTAGTACAGGAGACCATTTGTCAGGTGAAGCCCGTAGACCCATAGGCACAGCTATAACCAAAAGAATTCACAAAAGGAGTAACAACCGAAGGTGAGTGGGTTTCCTCCACAGGTTTTCCCACGTTTTTAAATGCAGGTCACGTTGCAGGCTCTTCCACCGGCTGTCCACCCAAACAAGGCAGTTGCTCACCCCACAGGCTCACTTTGGAGATGAAGAGTGCTGGGTGCAGCAGTGCCTCCTGTGTGGGTCTCTGTGTATTTGAGATGGAATTGATGAGCTTGGGAACCAGGGAGAAGCGGTGGAGTTGCTGTTGCCTTGAGCTGCCCTGTCAGGCAGGGTCTCTGCCTGGCTGTGACTTCTGCTTCCTGGAGACACATCCGCAGGCGTTCCTCACACAGACGAGCTTTTCTCCCTCCTGTGGATCACGGTGTGTGACTGACAGCTTTGATAATTTTCCCAGCTGGCTTTGAAAGTGAAGCAGGCTGACCCGTCACCAAGGATTCTCTGCCACAGAGGGTCTTGGAGGATCGGGAAGAGGTGCTGGTGGTCACAGCAGCCCAGGGTTCGTCCCTGCTCGTTTATAGATTTGTGTGCCCATCCAGTCCTCACTGGGCCCTCCAGTTTTAGAAATGTTGAACACTAGTGCTTGTAAGATTCGAACAGTGAGTTTACGGCGCTGAAAAAAATGAACTGCTCCAGAACCTTGAGGAATGATTCTCTGTATAGCACCCACATTGCACTGAGTCCATTTATCGTCATCGCAGAATTCATCTTCTGGTTTCAAGCACCATCTTCTGGTTTCGAGCACACAGTTCCTCGTCTTATTCCAGTCTGCTGTTGACAGGATTAACTCAGCCCGAAAGGTGCCCCTACTTTTGAGGCAGTTCCTGCATGTGATGTCCAGTGCCGCGTTCTCCCCTCTTGCTGCTGCCTGTCAGGCATGGCGGAGGAAAGTGTCATCTGTCAGTCTCCTTTTTACGGACTCCTTGTCTTGAGAATTATAGTTGGGCTGGAAGGGTGCAGGGCTAAGTGGGGTGCAGGGAGGAGCCCCAGGCCCAGGGCTGGCTTGTCTTGGTTTACAGAAGGCTGTGCTGGGCTCTCCTGGGGCCTCTGCAGGGGTGAGTGTAGGCAGAGGCCGAAAAACGGGAGCCACGCATGTAGTGAGGCATAAATTTGCTTTAAAAAAAAAAACTCTAGCATCGTCTCCCCTTAGCAGCACTTGAATAAACAAGTGGAAGTTAGGTGGGCCAGACCAACGAGAGGGAGGAACGCAGCCCTCCAGAAGCAGAGGCCAGTGGGTGCTGGCTGTGACTGCCCTGTCCACAAGGTCACCCACTGTCCTTGAAAACCCAGGTGTGGACTGTCTACTGTCCGTACGTAATTTTTCACCTTAGGCCTCAAAGGTGCTTGGGTGCGGGGCAGCTCTCAGAATCAACCAGAAGCCTGGAGAGCCTCCATCTGGCCACCACCAACACCCAGCTTTATAACGTCCCTGTGAGATGAACCCTTCGCCCACCCACCCATCCCTGCACGGCCCGTTCCTTCAGCTCATCCAGCCTTCACTCAGGTGTCCAGGGGTGCCTCCTTAGCCCAACCTACTTGAAGTAACACCCCTTCCCTACCCCTTTCACTTCTTTGATTTTTGTCTGCCGGCCCCAGAACATCAGCTCCAGAAGGAAGGGGACTTTGGGTAACCAGATGGCAAACGTCTGCTGCAGCGTGATCACAGATCTTGGTAGGAAATCACCATCACAGAGTGAATGGAAGCGAATCACTGCAAAGAGGATGCTGTTGACAGTGATACGTTCAGCAACAGTTTCCAAACTTTCTGACTGTGGGCTAGGGCTGTTCGGGGCGATAAACCTCTCTCTGCCACCATCTTTTCACCCTACCCTACATCAGGATGGATGAAAGCATGGCCTTGCTTTTTAAGGCGCTTGTGTCTTTAAAATCTGTTCGGCACTAGGCTCTGGGAGCAGGCTCTGCAGTGCAGTGGGTTGGGCTGTTGGAGACCTGAGGGCTGGGGGGTGGGGGAAAGGAGTCCTGTTGTAAGTGCAGGGCCCCACCTTAGGTGTGTCTTTCTCGGCCCCTGGGTGGTGGCTGCTGCGTGGAGGATGGACTGAGGTGGGCCCTAGTGGAGGTGGGGGTGACGCCTGAGGAGCAGGCCCTGCCGCCTCCTGGGGAAAGGCTACAGGGTCGAGGCCTTCCCCTGCCGGCTTCGTCCTCGGCACGGCAGCAGGAGCATGCAGAGTGGGGGCCCCACCCCATCACCCCTGCCCCTGAGCCCAGAGCCTGGCCTGTGATGGGTGCTCAGGGCACCTTTTGTCCAGGATCCCAGGGGCCAGTGACAACCCTCACAGGCATCTGCTGAGAAGACACTGGCCAGCGCTGGATTTGCCCAGCTCTGCCAGGCTTGGTCTAAGAGCTCAGGAGTGGACCCATCCCTGCCCCGAGGGATCCATTTTAAAAGTCAGTCACCCTGGACTTTTACTCTCTTTGCACTTGGTTAAGACTTTATCTCTGGGCCGGGCGTGGTGGCTCAAGCCTGTAATCCCAGCACTTTGGGAGGCCGAGGCGGGTGGATCACGAGGTCAGGAGATCGAGACCATCCTGGCTAACATGGTGAAACCGCCTCACTAAAAAATACAAAAAACTAGCCGGGCGCAGGAAGGGAGCCTGTAGTCCCAGCTACTCGGAGGCTGAGGCAGGAGAATGGCGTGAACCTGGGAGCAGCGGAGGTGCTTGCAGTGAGCCGAGATCGCCCCACTGCACTCCAGCCTGGGTGACACAGCGCCAGACCTCGGGCTCCAAAAAAAAAAAAAAAAAAAAAAAAAAAAAAAAAAAGACTTTATCTCTGGCCGGGCGCGGTGGCTCACACCTGTAATCCCAGCACTTTGGGAGGCCGAGGCGGGCGGATCACGAGGTCAGGAGATCGAGACCATCCTGGTTAGCATGGTGAAACCCCGTCTCTACTAAAAATACAGAAAAATTAGCTGGGCCTGGTGGCGGCGCCTGTGGTCCCAGCTACTCAGGAGGCTGAGGCAGGAGAATGGCGTGAACCCGGGAGGCGGAGCTTGCAGTGAGCAGAGATCATGCCACGGCACTCCAGCCTGGGCAACAGAACAAGACTCCATCTCAAAAAAACAAAACAAAAAAAAGACTGATCGGTGAGGTAGGGACTGCCATCACCCCCTATTTTATAGACAGAGGATAGACGGCCCCATGGCTCCCTGTGGTGTCCAAAGGATGGGCTGGCACCTCTGGGACCAGGCTCACCACCAGGGCCTTTCTCTGAAGCCCCAGTCTGAGCGGCCTGCTGCTGGGAACCCCCCCTGCTCCGACACTAACTTCAGCTGGGGCTGAGCCAGGGTGCGTCAGACCAGCCAGGGTGACCGTCGGCCCGCTCCTATGGGGCAGCAGGGAGGGACGTCAGCAGGGTGGGGCGGGCACCCGAGTGGTATGCCCCGCCCTGCCCCGCCTGCCCGCCCTGGTGGCCGTCTGGGGGCGACAAGTCCTGGGAGAACCAGACGGAAGCGCCGCTGGGACTGACACGTGGACTTGGGCGGTGCTGCCCTGGTGGGTCGGCCCGGGCTGGGAGGCAGCCCCGGGACACAGCTGTGCCCACGCCGTCTGAGCACCCCAAGCCCGATGCAGCCAACCCCAGATGAGGCCCGGAGGGACAGGGCCGGGGACAGCCAGTGGTCCAGGTGTGGCGGGGGTGAGGGGAGCGGGGGAGGGGGTGGGGGGGAGCAGTCGGGGTGGGGCTGTGGGGAGGGAGCTGAGATGCTGCTGGGTGGGACTATGCTAGGCAGGGAGCGCTGAGCTGGGCAGGCTCCTCTGGCTTCGGGGCTTCCTGTGTTCCTTTTGGGAGGTGGAAGGGAGTGAGTGCCCTGTCCTTCCTCCCTGCCATCAGATTCCAGGACCGGACCTGGCAAGTGCCCTGTGGCAGCCAGTGTTCCTGGGGCTCTTCCAGGCAGGGCTGTGTTCCCCCCGCCAGGGGCATTGTCCTGGATGGTCAGGAGGCATAGCCCCTGCCAGGTGGGCCCACCCTGTGTGTGCATGACCCCGACAGGCAGGTGCCGAGACAGTCAGGAGGCTGGGTATGGGGCACGAGCTGGAACCTGCAGCTGGACGGGGGGTCCTGCCACCATGTGCCAGCTGTGTGCTGGGGACGAGCTCCCCGCTGGCTTCAGCGCTCAGAGCATTTGGTGGTGGGGAGAAGCAGGGCCTGGGCAGGTTGCCTGGCCACCAGCACTGCTGCCTGTAGGAGGCTCCCTGGGCAGGTGATGCCTCAGAAACCGGGTGAGATGGTGACCACGGGCCATTGACCAGCTGGGGAGGGCCTCTGCCAGGGCTCCTGAGAGCTGCTGAACCCCCTTGCTCTGGGTCTTGGGCTGAGCCCTCAAGTGGCTGGACCCTGGGCCTAGACTCAGGCCCTGTGGGTTCCAGAGCAGACTCCTGCACTGAGTCCCCAGAGTACCTACCCTGACCATGGCAAGGTAATGGCACCTTCTGGCCTCACCAGTTCCCAGCTCTATGAGGGCTGAGGACCCTGGAAGTGCTGGGAAGAGTTGCAGGAAGGCCCAAAGGGGCAGTGCCACCATCGGACATTGGCACCCAGATGAAGGGAGCGCTGGCTGCGTGGGAAAAGCTGGCAGCCCAGATCACAGCCCGAGAGTCTCCCTGCCAGGCGCCAGTTAGAGGGGCGGGTCTGCCCCTTGCTCTCTTCCTCCTCCCCCACCCACGTTCATCCAGGCCTGCCAGGCAGGGCCAGCTCCCCGGGGCTTCGGGGCCTCCTCACTGGTGGTTTGAGTGGCTCCGCCTTCACTGCGTCCCTCCCGGGCTTGATGTTTCAAAAAGAGCCCTTGCCACAGCTCTGGCAACTTCCTTTGCAGGCCCTTACTGGGTAGCGCCAAGGATTCTGGAGGGGCCTGTGGGTCAAGGCTGCCACGCCCACGCCTTTTCCTAGCCCTCCGCGGGGGCGAGAGCCCTCCCTCCTGCAGCCACATCACGGAGGCTGGGCCAGGCGAGAACAGAGCTGGAGAGGTGGCACCCACACTTGAGTGTCCTCTCCAGCTTGCTGCTCTCCTGACCTGGCCCCGGCACAGTTCCCTTTTCTGAATCAGGGGCCATGTGACCACCTGTTTGCTCAGCCGTGGATGCTGCTTCTGCACAGGGGCGATTTGCTCTAGAAAGTTCACAGGAAGCAGCCTGCTGGGCTCAGGGGGTGCAGAGTGGTGGGAGGAAGCTGTTCAGGCTGCCCAAAGCTTTCCGGTTATTGGCACCCCCCGCCTCCCGCGCCCCCAGCAGGATGGAGGATTCCTGGCTTGAGGTCCTAGTGAGCCCTCAGGCAGCTGACTGTAGGGGTCAACCTCTCCAGCCTGACATCCTTGTCTTCCCAGCGGCTGTGGAGGGTGCCTTTGTGCCCCCCTGGCCAGCACCACCTGCCCAGCTCAGAGAAGGGGCTGTGGCTGCCGCCTGCAGCATAGGGCAGATTGCCTGCCTGGAAGGGCTGTTCTTGACTTCCTCCTTCCAAGGAGGCCAGGGAGTGGCTCTGTGTTCTCAGCACTGTGCTGGCCTCGATGGGGGTGAGAATCAGTGCCACTGAGCTTTCTGCCATTTCTAGCTGACAGCCAGACAGTGCGGGGCAGGTACCACCTGGACACAGGTCCCTCACCTTCCCCCCCCCCCCCCCTTTTTTTTTTCAAGACGGAATCTCTGTCACCCAGGCTGGAGTGCAATGGTGCAGTCTTGGCTCACTGCAACCTTGACCTCCTGGGCTCATGTGATCCTCCTACTTCAGCCTCCCAGCTGGGGTCACAGGTGCACACCACCACACTCAGCCACTCAGCTAATTGTTTTTTGTTTGTTTTGTTTCATTTTTTTGTTTTTGTTTTTTTGAGATGGAGTCTCACTAGATGGAGTCTCACTCTATCTCCCAGGCTGAAGTTCAGTTGTTTGATCTCGGCTCACTGCAACCTCTGCCTCCCAGGTTCAAGTGATTCTCCTGCCTCAGCCTCCGGAGTAGCTGGGATTACAGGCACCTGCCACCACGCCTGGCTAATTTTTGTATTTTTAGTAGAGACGGAGTTTCACCATGTGGGCCAGGCTGGTCTTGAACTCCTGACTTTGTGATCCACCCTCCTCAGCCTCCCCAAGTGCTGGGATTACAGATGTGAGCCACCATGCCCGGCCCTGGCTAATTTTTAAAATTGTGTTTTTCTTTTTGTGGAGCCGGGGACCTCCCTATGTTTCCCAGGCTGGTCTTGAACTCCTGACCTCGTGATCCACCCTCCTCAGCCTCCCCAAGTGCTGGGATTACAGATGTGAGCCACCATGCCCAGCCCTGGCTAATTTTTAAAGTTGTATTTTTCTTTTTGTGGAGCCGGGGACCTCCCTATGTTTCCCAGGCTGGTCTTGAACTCTCGGGCTCGAGTGATCTGCCCACCTTCGCCTCCCAAAGTGCTGGGATTACAGACATAAGCCACCGTACCTGTCCCTAAAGCTCCTTTTTAAAGGCACCTTTGGACTGTGTGACTTTTAGTGGAAAGTTAGTGGTGGGGCCCCCATGTCCCTTCTGGAAGCCTCCTGCGTTAAGTCAATGAAAACTGTTTACAGAGAGCCTGGGGCCAGATAAATAACAGGGCTGCGGGTATCAACCACGCCAGGGCAGGGTGTGGAGGCCAGGGCTGTACTGGGTTAGGCGGGCTGGCAGTGAGGACTGTGTCCTTCTGTGGTAACCCAGGGAGCAGACCTGGTCCCCAGACCCAGGCCACAGCCAGATATGGGGCAAGCCAGTTGTCCCCAGAGTGGAAGCTGGCTGCAAATGATGCTGGCAAAACCACACTCACAGCCAAGTTCCAGGACAGACAGCACTTCCTACCACATGACCTTCTCCAGACTTCAGGGGTTAATTCTTGGCCCTGATGTGGGCAGGGGCTGGAGCAGGACAGCCTCTGGCAGAGCGGGAGGTGTTGGAGCGAGCTGTTCTTGCCTCTAAGATCTCACTGCGCCTCCCTCACCAGGACTGGGAGTGTGAGCTGGCCAGCCTGGCTCTGACCTCCGGCATGGTCAAGGTCAAGCTCATGGTCAAGACCGCCAAGTGCCTGACTTGGTGGTCTTTTCTGCTGTGGGAAGCGTCCAGGCACAGACTTTCAGAGAGCACCAGGAAGGCCAGATACCTGCCCCTCTGTCCACGGCACACCCTCGTCCACTCTGGCAGGTTCTTGGGAGCACACCCCCCGAGTGCAGCCGACTGCCCGCACGGGCAGACAGGACCTTTTGGGAAGGGTGGGGTGAGACTCTCCAGTGTCCGACTCGTCTGCTGGTCACCCTCTGCCCTGTTCTCTTTGAGGCCCATGCGGCCTCCTCCTCCTGGATGTCCCCCTATCCCTGGCGATGCTGGCTTTTGGCTCCTGGCTACACCTCCTCGGCTGACTCCTGCCATTCTCTTGGGTGACTTTGAAGTCCACAGGGGCTGTCCATATGGCACCCTGGCCCTCCCCTTGACCTTCTCCTCTCCTTGGCCTGCCGGTCCTCAGTCCTGCCCTTCATCAAGACTCCCAGCACTAATACCTCGAACCCCTTTGGTTCGCTGGCCAGGACTCAGGCCCCAGGCTTGGAGCCCTGGCTGGACCCTAGCATCAGCTTCCCCTCCCCACTGTGCAGACCCGGCCTCCCAGGGGTGACCAGCACCCAGCGTGCCATCAGGACCTGGCCCCTACCCCTACCTCACAGTGGCTGTTTATCCTTGTTGCCCTCCTGACAGCCTGTACTCTCAGGGGGCCATCCTCACCTGCTTCACAAAAATCGGAAGTGGCCAGTGGGAAATCCTCTAATCCCCCTCCCCCCGCTCGAGACAGGGATGGGGGAATCCTGCCTCCCAGGCCCTTCCCTCCTCTGTGAGAGTCACTGCTGATCCAGTGCTGACCCTGCCCAAGCCCTCTTCCAGCATCTGACTCAGCAAGTTCCAAACCCTCTCCCCATCTGGGGCCCCACTCAGTGCCCCCATCCATCTCAGGGCACAGAGAGAAGCCTGTGTATCTAGCGGACTGTCCATGTCCAGCCCTGTGTGCTGCTCTGAGTCCTGCTGACCCCCATGGCCCTGCAGCCTGTGCACCTCTCCTCACACATCTGCACACCCCAGCAGCCTCCCAGCTCACCCCCAACGGGTGCCTTTGGCTCAGCCACAGGACCCAGGGATGGAGCCTCCCTATAACTCTCTTTAATCAGGGACAACAGCAGCCAAGGAGCCTCATTTGCACAGGAGCCAGGAGCCATGTGCAGAATTCAGAGGCCCTGGCTGGGAAGGCCTCACCCCTGCCCAGCTTCCTTCAAGGGGCCAACCGTCCCCCTGGCACTGTGTCCTCTCCTGGCCACCCAGCCCCACCTGCCTTGAGGTTCTCAGCGAAGACCTCCTGTGCTGCCTCAGCCCTGCTGCTCTGGGGGCCCCTTACCCACCACACCCCACCCCCACAGTCAGTGGGCTCTCAGCCATCATTCCTGCCTGGTGCCTGTCTGGTGCTTGCCTGGGCCGAGGGAGGCTTGAGAATGTGGCACCACGTGCTGCTGGTCCTTGGCTTTGGGGGCCTGGTGGCCTGGTCGTCCATCGTGGGGAATAAGCGGAGCCCAGCCCAGGCACCTTTTGTGGGGATGAGTTGTTGCTGTGACCTGCCTGAGTGCTGGCCACTCGGCTGCTCCCAGCCGTCACTATGCCTCATTTCTGGCTGCCTGTGTCCTCCCAGGGGTCAGCAGACAGGTGTGATTAGGCGTTTGAATGCTTGCCAAATTGCCTTCCATCGAAGCTGTCCCCATTCAGTCCCACATCCCCCAGCTCTGGGGGAGGTCTCTGAGTGATGAACTCGAAGCAGCAGGGCTGTGGGGCCTCCCCAGGGCCTGACCATCTCCTCTTCCTCAGGCCCGAGTGCCAGGCATGGACAGGGACGCTGCTGCTGGGCACGTGCCTGCTGTACTGCGCCCGCTCCAGCATGCCCATCTGCACTGTCTCCATGAGCCAGGACTTCGGCTGGAACAAGAAGGAGGCCGGCATCGTACTCAGCAGCTTCTTCTGGGGCTACTGCCTGACGCAGGTTGTGGGCGGCCACCTCGGGGACCGGTAACTGCCCCTTCCCCGTCTCCAGGCTGGTGGGGGCTGCTCCCCTGGGGCCTCCAGAGGCCAGTGGGCTGGCTGTGCTGCTGCACACAGAGGATGCAACTCCCGGGGAAGGAGCTTGGTGGATACATTTGGGCAGAAGACACACCCAGGGGAAGATGGGAGCTGGGAGGGGAGAGGCCAGGCGTGGCAAGGCCCCAGGGCCCTGCAGGCAGAGGAGGCAGGCGGCTCCCCTGGAGTACCTGGTCTCCTCACGAGGCAGCTCTGGGGTCATGAGCAGGCCCTGTAGAGGCAGATAGGCCAGGCCCATCTCCGAGCACCCACTCGAGGGCAGCCCTGAGTCAGGGTGGTGCTCCTTGGTCCTGCGCAGCCACATCCTCACCGCCTTCTGTCTCCCCTCCAGGATTGGGGGTGAGAAGGTCATCCTGCTGTCAGCCTCTGCCTGGGGCTCCATCACGGCCGTCACCCCGCTGCTCGCTCAGCTGAGCAGTGCCCACCTGGCCTTCATGACCTTCTCACGCATCCTCATGGGCTTGCTCCAAGGTAAAGGGCGCTCAGGCACTTCCCTCACGCTCTCTGGCACCAGGTGGGGAGACAAGGGGAGTGTGCACGGATGTGTGTGCAGGTGCACGCGTGCATGCAGGTGGTGTACAAGTGTGTGTGTATGGGTATGCCTGCGTGCATGCATACACCAGTGTGTGTGCGTGTGCAAGTGCATATGTCCCTGCAGACGCGTGTGTGCAAGCAGTGTGCATGTATGTGTGTGCTTGTGCTTGTGTGTACATATGTGTGCATGCACACGTGTGAGTGTGCACGTGTGTGTGCAGGTAGTGTGCATGCCTGTATGCGTGTGTGTGCGTGCCCGTATCCATGTGTATGTGCATATGCATGCCCATATGCGTGTGTACGTGTGTGAGCGTGCCCGTATGCAGGTGTATGTGTGGCCATGGATGTGCCTTCTGTAAGTGCACACTCTGCAGTGACACACAGGATCACAGGGGACACCTGCGTAGTGAACTTGCTCCTGCCCCTGAATTTTGTTACCAAATACCTTAGTTCAGTGGTGGATTCCAGCTGCAACGGACCTGCTGTGGGACTCTGGGTTTTGTGAATTTTGGTCACATGTATGCCGATGATGCCTCCAATACTAGGGCCTTGGAGCGCCTTAATTGTCAGGAGAACAAGGTGGGTGAGGGGCCAAGGGGGCTTTGGGGGCCCCTACTTGTCTGAGGTCCCCTGGAGAAACAGCTAGGCCTCCAGCCTGCAGGGACCTGCCCGCCCCACCCCAGCCTGCCTGGCTGCCCCATCCATTGGCAGTTCCCAGCCGGGCTACTCCTCCCCCAGTGTCCTGGGCCATCCAGACTCCCCACTGGGGACTCCCCCTACCTTCCTGAGCTGGCATCAGGTTCAGATCCCTGGCCATGGCACCCCTAGAACCTCTGCCCTACCTCTCCCCTAAGTCCAGAGACTTTGGGGAGTTCACTCCCAGGTCTCTTTCTCCTCCCTCTCCACACCCTCACTCCCCAAGGTGACGCCTGGAAGGTGCTGCCTGGGACTCTCTCTATAACAGAGGAAGGGGGTCTGCCCAGGAGAGAGGCCACTGTCATGGTCACAGGGTCTCATATGAGAACAAGGGCCCTACCACCAGTGCCCACTGGGCCCTGTGCATGGCCCACCTTCAGAAGAGGGTGCAGTGAGTGCGACTGAGGACTTAGGATTGTGTGTTTACTGTGAGACCCCATCCCAGAGCCAGCCCCTCCAGCATCACCACCTCCCCAGGCACTGCCCAGGTCCCACTGCAGGAACTGGAGGAGGAGGGGAGGAATGAACGAATCGCAACCACCTGGAGGGGAGGACAGGCCTGTCGGGGGGTGGGGGCCCTCATCTTTGTTTACTGGAGGGTCTTTGGGGTGAGGGAGGAGGGTCCCAAGGCTGAAGCTGTGAAGAAAACAGTGGCACTGCCTCAGACTGGGCTGACCAATGCCTCCTAGGTGTCACTGAGAAGACCCTTGGCCCTGGGGCAGGCAGCTGTCCTCGTGGGCAGCTCTGAGGACCCAGCAGACAGCCAGACCCTGTGGGCTCGCTGCCAGCTCCAGCTGCGCTTCCTCTGCGGGGGCCAGCTTGTTGTGCTATGATGATTTGGCACCTGTGGCACATTCCGTTTTCTAGAAAACTTCAAAGTCTGGCACGTCTCAATGTCAGATGTCATCCTGTGCCCACAAGCCTACTCTGGGGGTCTGGGGGGCAGCAATGGCAGCCGCGTGGTAACCATGGGCACCACCTGCGGCTGGCTTTGCCGTGTTTGTGCACACTGTCCTCGGGCAGAGTAGAGACGCCGGGTGTCCCAAGACTTGTGGCTCTTGCTGTGGGGTATCGGACTTCTGGAGGAAACCCCACGGAGCCCTGCCAGGCGGCCCCCAGCCTCCCTTGAGGGAGTGAGGGATGGGCCCTGCCTCTGAGCCATGAACCTGTGAGTGAGCGCTCTGTGATTAAAAGTTACAGGCACTAGCCAGGCAGGCGCTTCCTGTGTGTGGCCGTCTGTTTGACGATGCCCTCCTGCAGGGTAGCATCAGCGCCTTGTAGACAGGGCCCGTGGGTTTGGGGGACAAGCTTCTGTTGTCACGGTAGCTCCATGGTGCCTCCCCTCACAGCGCCAGGCTCAGGGCCCTCTGGCTGTGGGGCCACATGGGGTGGTAAGGTGGTTTCCAAACTTCTAAAGCGGCCGAGAACACTTGGTTCAAAAGAAATCCTGGGAGGAAGCTCAGTTAATACAACAGGGAAAGGCAGGTCTCCTGGGGGAAGTATGTGTCTGTGCCCGCGTGCGGCAGGTTTCTGTGCATGCAGGTGTGTAGCTTCGTGCGTATGCGTGTATCTGCGTCAGTGTGAACACCGTACAGCACTGCCGAGAAGTGGTGTGCTGGTGGACCCGTGTGTGTGCAGGTGCGTGTGCACATGCTGCGTGTGTGTGTGTTGGTGCCAGGACTCTGTAGAGCACAGCTGGAGGCCGGCGGTGAGAGTGTGCACATGTGCGTGTGCGTGTGCGTGTGCGTGGGGTGGGAGGGCTGGCTTCGAAGCGGGGGTGTTTCCCCCAGCTATGCGGGTGGCACGACCCTGAGCGAGCCTCGCCCAAAAGGAGTCTGTTTCCTCAGTGGCACAAAAAACCCTGCCCTGCTGGTCCCTCGGGTGGGCGAGGTGAGCAAGAGGGACAGGTGGACGTCCTCTGGAATCACAGCCCAAACCTGAGCAGATGGGCCGGGATGAGCCTCCCTGGCTGGACCCCAAGAGACTCTCCCTCCGCTCGTTGTAGGGGTTTACTTCCCTGCCCTGACCAGCCTGCTGTCGCAGAAGGTGCGGGACAGCGAGCGAGCCTTCACCTACAGCACCGTGGGCGCCGGCTCCCAGTTTGGGTAAGTCCTGGCCTCAGACAGGGTCCAGGAGAGGCCACCAGATGAGCCCCTTGCCAAGTGGCCCCTGGTCTGGGTGAGGGATGGGCCACATGGGCCTGCAGGGCCACCATGGGTGAGGTGGGTCCGGCAGGCGCCTTTTGGGCTCTGTAGCCCAAGGCTGTGCTCTGCAGGTGCCAGCCCCGGGCACCGCGCTTGCTTTGTGCGTATTTCTGCCTTTCTGGAGTGGCTGGCAGGTGATGAGGCTGGGACTTGGGGACAGGGGTTGGGGGAGTGGCCATATCCTCTCATTTTCTTTCATCTGTGCTAACGAAGCCAGATGCCATCCCCACCCTCTGCTGGCCCCCACCCCCGACAGGAGAGTCTGTGAGCCCTGGAGCGTCTGGGCCGGGGTGGGCTATCAGCTGGCTGGAGGGCGGCTTGTCCTCATCCACAAGGCGGTAACCCTGTGCCCCTTGGTCCTCCTTCCCAGTGCCCACTCCTTGGGCAGCTCCAGACCCTCTAGCGATGCTGGCAACCTGGGTCAAGGCCGGGCCTGGGGTGGGAGACCTTCCCAATGGTTGTAGCAGGGTGGACAGGTGCAGGAGCTGACAGGGGCTTCCCAATCGCTGGGCTCGGGCCCTCATGTTACTGTTGCTGAGGTTCAGAGGGCGGAGGCGGCCCCTGTAGGTGGGGCCAGGAGCAGCCCCAGGCAGGCCCAGGGTGACCAGATTCATCAAATAAAAACAGACTGCCCAGAGGAATGTGAATTTCAGATAAACCAGAGGGGATATACTTCTACTAAAAGAATGAATCCTCGGCCGGGCGCGGTGGCTCAAGCCTGTAATCCCAGTGCATAATTTTGGGAGGCCGAGACGGCGGATCACTAGGTCAGGATCGAGACTGAGTCCTGGCTAAATACAGTGAAAACCCCGCCTCTACTAAAAAATACAAAAACTTAGTCGGCGAGGTGGCAGGCCTGTAGTCCCAGCTACTCGAGGCTGAGGCAGGAGAATGGCGGAACCCGAGGCGGAGCTTGCAGTGAGCTGAGAGATCCGCCACTGCACTCCAGCCTGGTGGTGACAGAGCCAGGACTGCCCCAAAAAAAAAAAAAAAAAAAAAAAAAAAAAAAAAGAATGAATCCTCACTTCTCCAAAACCTGGTTTCTTTGGGTGTCCTGCGGTTTTTCTGCACGCAGGTGGGGAACAGAGAGAGGGTCAAGTGTGGACTGGAAGGGGCAGGAAGAGTGCTACCCCAGCCCGCCCTGGCGCCCAATGCCAAGCCCTGCTGCCCCAGGAGCTGTGTCCACCCCGCAGAGGCTCAGCGGGAGGAAAGAGGCCCCATCTGGATGCCAGGCCCGCTTTGGCCCTTCCTCCTGCTAACATTAACTGTTCTGCAGAGGTGCCAGCGGAGGGGTCTCTGTGGCAGATGGGGGCTGGGCTACCAGCCAGGTTGCACCCAGAAGGAGCCTCTGAGGAGCTATTTGGGACAATGAGATCATGGGGACAGGGGATGGGGGCTGTTGGATTTGGCCGTCGTGGTATTTTTGCATCTAGAAATCTTTGTGAATTTTATCCTCAATGAGGTTTGAAGCACAAAAACCGTGTGCAGTTTCACTGTAGTATACTCTCATCACCGTCTCCTCCTCGGTGCCGTTTTAGTTGAAAAGGATCCACATGACAAATTGTAGGCCAATGTGAAGGCCTAGAAGCAAGATGTGAAAAACAACATGAGTTCCACAGCAGCCGCCCGACTGGCCCCACTGGCCCCGAGTGTCCGGAGTCCTTAACCAAACAGGCTGGGACGGGGGCTTCTGAGCTGCCGCTCTGAAGGCCATGAAAACACTCTCTTTTCCAGGGGCTCAGCCTGCACCAAGGTGGGGTTTCTGAGAGGCCCCTCCTCGCCCGAGGGGTGCCGCTGAGGGGCCTGGCCACGCTCCCCCTGTCTTTGCAGGACGCTGCTGACCGGGGCAGTGGGCTCCCTGCTCCTGGAATGGTACGGCTGGCAGAGCGTCTTCTATTTCTCCGGCGGCCTCACCTTGCTTTGGGTGTGGTACGTGTACAGGTACCTGCTGAGTGGAAAAGGTAACGCAGGCCGGGCGGGCTAGTTCTGGGCACCCACGGCTGCCCAGTGCCTCCTCCCTTGGTGGCAGCCACTGAGCAGCCTGGAGCAGGAGCCCGGAGACAGCGGCCTTGACCTCTCAAAGAATCCACCAGTGAGGCAGAGTGCTCAGGTGCTGAGCTGTCAGCGGCTCTGCCACCTAATTCGGTCTAGAAGGTTCCATCTAGGGCTAAGGCAGACACCCAGGGAGACCTGCTGGGCAGGTCAAGGCAGGGTGCAGGAGCAGCCGAGTCTTTGGGTGGCCAGGAGAGGGCTCTGGAGGAGGCTGTGGGGAGGGTCGTTCAGAGCATGGTTAGGTGCCTGGTAGGGAAGGCCACGGGAGGCCAGCGCCCGTGTGCAGCCTGAGGGGTGAGCGGGAGGCCGGCGCCCGTGTGCAGCCTGAGGTGTGGACGAGGGCTGCTGACCCTCTGGAACCACCCCCAATCCCCAATCCTTTGGAAATAGACGGCACCTCCCGCCCTGATAGCCATCACTTTGAAACCATTGCTCCCTCAGATCTCGTCCTGGCCTTGGGAGTCCTGGCCCAAGGCCTGCCGGTGTCCAGGCACAGCAGAGTCCCCTGGAGACGGCTCTTCCGGAAGCCTGCTGTCTGGTGAGCTGGGACCTGTGCCGCCCCTTGGAGCAGCGGCAGGGCTGGTGACCATGGGGGTGTGAACCTGGCTGGATCTGACAGCCCCCGAGCCAGCAGGGCCTAGGGCTCAGAGAGGTGGGACTCTAGCCCCCAGGGGAGGTCTCTCAGGGTGGGTCCCACAGGCCCGGCCAGCTTGCGCAGCACCAGAGTCATGGTCCACCGTTGGGCCCTGCAGGGCAGCCGTCATCTCCCAGCTCTCTGCAGCCTGCTCCTTCTTCGTCCTCATCTCCTGGCTGCCCACCTTCTTCAAGGAGACCTTCCCCGACGCCAAGGTGAGTGGGGGGCTCCTACAGGGTGAAGGAGCGCCCAGAAGGCACGAGGCTTGAGCTGCACCAGGCACCGCGGGTCCTTGGCCTGCAGATGGTGGAACCCTCGGCCCCTCCTGGGCTCCGAGGGTCCTGGCACCGCCAGGCTCTTCCTCTGGGGAGGACCCAGTCCATGCCCGGGGCAGGTTTCTGTGTTTGAGGCTGGAAACAATGTGGGCGCTCAGTGCCTTCTGGCTGTGGCTGCAGCCCTCCCAGCCCTCACCGGTGACCTGCTGGCCTGCAGAGCCCGACTTCAGGGCCCGAGGAGGCCGGTGCAGGACCCGGGATGTGGACAGAGGGGTCACCTGCGGTCAGTACGGTTCCTTCTCTGAGGTTGTCTTGCTGCCCCCCCGGGTGGTGGTCAAGACTCCAGAGCTGCACATTCCCAGGAGCAGGGCTGGCCCTGAGGAGAATGTTCCTGGGCAGTGGTGGGCATGGGGGGTTGTCCAGCCTGAGTATCCTCTTCCAGATGGCTGGGTGCTAGCCCTGGCCCCCTCTGAGGCCACACTCCCCCCTGCAGGGTTGGATCTTCAACGTGGTGCCTTGGTTGGTGGCGATTCCTGCCAGTCTATTCAGCGGGTTTCTCTCTGATCATCTCATCAATCAGGGTGAGCCCTGGGGCGGGGACCGGGGCCGGGGGCCACACCCTGATTTGCCTCACTTTCAAGGGGCAAGATGCTCCTCTCCTAGGGGTGCAGCTTCAGCACTTGGAGAGCTGGGACAGAGGGGCACTTCTTTCCAGTCTCGGCCTCCTCCTTAAAGGGTGGGGTAAGACTGTGGTGAGAGGGTCTGGTCTCACGGTGACCGTGGAGCTCGCCCCTGGGGGCCAGATGCAGCCCCTGACCCTCTGGGAAGGCACCTGGTGGGGTCAGAGGTTGCAAACATCCTTGAACCTTTGGAAGAGCTTCTGTCTTTGTTCCATGTGCTCCAGACCCACGCTGGGATGAGCCCCAAGTGGGCTGCGTGTTTCTTCCCCTAGCGCAGTGTCCTCACAGACAGGTGCAGGCAGATGCACACGCGTGCCCACATGCTCTCTCCACATACGTATGCCTATTCCTAGAACATTCGTGTTTTTCCTAATTGCAAAAGGAATACACACGCGTTGTGGAAAAGTTAGAAAATCTGGAGCAGCAGAGGAAGTGGGGCCGCTCGCCTGTTTCCACCTCTGTAACTGCTGTGTGGCTGTTCTGTGTTTCTGCCCAGACCCCCGCCTTGGGAAGCTTCCAAGGGCACAGGCGCTGCCTCATAGCTGTGCCACACATACGTGTGTGCACACGTTTTTGCCCACAGCACAGGATAGCTGTCTTGAGCCCCAAGCCTCCTCCTCCCCTGTTGCCCCTCTGCAGCTGTTCAGGATGGGACCCCTCTGGGCGCCGTCTGGGGTGTCAGCATGAAAGGCCTAATGGGAGCCCCTTCCTCGGCCTCCCCCTGTAGGTTACACAGCCGACCCTCCCCTGCAGGTTACAGAGCTGTCCCTCCCCTGCAGGTTACACGGCCGTCCCTCCCCTGCAGGTTACACGGCCGTCCCTCCCCTGCAGGTTACACGGCCGTCCCTCCCCTGCAGGTTACACGGCCGTCCCTCCCCTGCAGGTTACACGGCCGTCCCTCCCCTGCAGGTTACAGAGCCATCACGGTGCGGAAGCTCATGCAGGTAGGAGAATCATTCCAGTCATTCTTTCTGGATATCCCTGCTTTGTTCAGGGTCTCCCAGGACCACAGGCTTGTGTCCCCAAGTCCCCTGATGTCTGGGACCAGGCAAATGCCAGGCCTCTCCACGTGTCCAGCCCCGGGGTCCAGAGGGGGCTGTTTAGACAGCTGTTGGCGGGCAGGCTGGGGTCAGCATCCTGTGCCCCTCTGGGCCCAGGCCTGGGCTTGCCCACGTCGAATAGGGCCTCCCCCGTGGAGCGGGGCTGATTCTTGGGGAGCCTCCTCCCAGATCTCCTCTAGGGGTCCTGGTCCGAGAGAAGTTTTCGGTCCCAGCCGACCTGACCCTTGTGCAGTGTGCCCAGGGCAGCTGTCGGGCGGCCGAGTCAGGAGAGGGCCCAGCTGCAGGCAGGCCGGGTGCCTGCCCGTCACAGTGGTGCTTTCCTGCAGGGCATGGGCCTTGGCCTCTCAAGCGTCTTTGCTCTGTGCCTGGGCCACACCTCCAGCTTCTGTGAGTCTGTAGTGTTTGCATCAGCCTCCATCGGCCTCCAGACCTTCAACCACAGGTGAGGGCGGACTGCTCCATCCACCAGAGCCACCATGCTGCCCGCATGCCCCAGGGCCGCGCATGTGAAGAGGGATCTCTGTCCGCCTCTCTCTGAGTCTCTTCCTCACACTTCACCCCCTTCCCAAGCTGCTGGGCAGCTACTGCATCGAAGACTCAATAGGAGTTCTGTAGGAACCAGCACTTCCCATCAGTGAGCAGCACGTGTGCGTGATTGGTGCGAACGTGCTTTCCCCACAGTGCTTTACTCTCAGGAGACGCTTCCTGCACCAGGTCCTCCATGAAGACGGGCGGCTGGGGCTCGGCTTGGCGTGGTGTGCAGGGCTGGAGTGTTTTGGCCAGGGAGCAGGCCTGAGTGTCTCCCAGCCCCTCCCGTGGCTCCACTAGACCTTGTTTCCCCGCTTCCCCCTTGACAGCCCTGGGCCGCAAGCTCGGTGGTGGCCAGGGCCGCTCACCACCCTCTTTCCTCCCCGCAGTGGCATTTCCGTTAACATCCAGGACTTGGCCCCGTCCTGCGCCGGCTTTCTGTTTGGTGAGGACCTTGCCCACCCCAGCTTTGCCTCTCCCTGGGCCTCCGGGTGGGTGGGCCTTGGGAGATCCCAGAGGGCTTTCGCTGACCGTCCGTATTCTCTCTGGCTCCGGACTGTTCACAGGTGTGGCCAACACAGCTGGGGCCTTGGCAGGTGAGGGGCGGGGCTCTGTGCCCAGGAGTTCGCCTGTCTGTGGGGTTTGAGCCCACCGAGGTGCTGCAGGGTGGGGGTGTGCTTCCCTTCAGAGGGGGTCCCGGTGTCAGGGGAGGGCACAGATCCCAGAGCAGGCCCAGGATAGGAGGATGTGGCTGCCTTCCAGGTTCCACTGGACTTTGCTGACAGCAGGTGGCTCAAGGGTCGCCATCTGGCCTGACTCACAAATACGTTCCAATCCTGGTAGCCCAGGGTCCCCGGGACACAGCCTGGCCCTGCTGAGTGCCTTGGATGGTGGGGGCTCCTTCTCCAGCTCAGCCTCGCCTGGGTCGGCCTGTGGTTCCCATTTCCCCTTCAGCGGGACAAGGGGGACTCATTACCAGGCCATTTCCTGGATGGCCTTTGAGATCTCTGCCCCTCCAACACCCTCCAAGTCTGAGCCTGACCCACAGCTGGGACCCCGAATTCAGCCCTGGGAACCATGGGGGCTTCCATCAGGCGCTAGACCCCCAGCCCTTCCCCGGCACTACCCTGGGACTTAGGGTGGGCGTGGGGCCTGGGCTGCCCGGGAATGCTCAGCCCGCCTGGGCCTCTCTTGGGCAGGTGTCGTGGGTGTGTGTCTGGGCGGCTACTTGATCGAGACCACGGGCTCCTGGACTTGCCTGTTCAACCTTGTGGCCATCATCAGCAACCTGGGGCTGTGCACCTTCCTGGTATTTGGACAGGCCCAGAGGGTGGACCTGAGCTCCACCCACGAGGACCTCTAGCTCCCAACCCCACAGCCTCTCCGAGGACCCAGGCACCAGCAGCCCCGGGACAGAGCGGACTCAGTGTGTGGGACTTGGTCACTCCATGTCAGATGCATGAGCAGAGAGGAACGCAAACCACTGTAGAGCCTGAAGCTCCTTAAGGAGAGTCCACACCAGCTGGCGGGAGGGTGGGGTGGGCCTGGGTCCAGACCAGGCTCGCTGCTCTCTGGGCCTCAGTTTCCCCACCTGCCAGCGGGCTCGGCCCTGTCCTCCTCACAGGCTGGTGTGGCCGTTAGGGTGAGTGGAGTTATTGTTAGTAGGCGCAGCCTCATTCCCACCACGATCTGTTCCGCGTGGTCCCGCCAAGCCTCCCACAGTGCCGTGGGTCCCGCCAAGCCTCCCACAGTGCCGTGGGTCCCGCCAAGCCTCCCGTGGCTGCCGTGGGTCCCGCCAGGCCTCCCACAGTGCCGTGGGTCCCGCCAGGCCTCCCGTGGCTGCTGTGGGTCCCGCCAAGCCTCCTGCAGCCGCCATGCTCTCCGCAAGCCTCCTGCAGCGCCCGCCTGCCAATGTGAGGCCGGCACCAGGCTGCAGCCTCCCCAACCCCAGCCCACTTTGCTGTGTCTCTGGCAGACCCGCCCTGTGCGCTGTAGGATGCTTAAAGGCATCCCTGGCCTCCACCCACCCCTTGCCAGCAGCACCTACCCTCCCTCCTCCCAGTCAGACAACAGCCAGAAATGTCTCCAGACTCTGCTCAGCCTCCCCGGGTAGCCACCCTCGAGACACGACTTCAGAGTCTCTGCGTCTCCCAGCAGCCTGACAGAGACTCCCAGGGCGTGGGTGGGTGGCGGGTTAGAGACCCTGGCCCATCTCTGGGACCCTGGCTTCTCCCTCCTGTGATCCTCCACCTGTGTTCTCAGTGGGCAGATGCCTGGGCATCCCTTGGGCCCTGCCCAGCATTGCCGCACAGGCTCAACCCCATGGTTTCTCCTGGTGCCTGGTGATTCTGTTTCAGATCGATTCAGTCTGATCTGACGAGATCTGGTCGGTTTGTTCGGTGCCGGTTTGTCGGTTTTGCCGTTTGTTGGTTTTGCCGGTTTGCCGCCTGGCGCCTGTTTGTCGGCCGGATATCTGCCACCTGTTCTGTCGGTCGGCAGCCAACGCGACCCCCTCCTCCCCTCTCTCCTCCTCTCTCTTTTTCTTTTTTTTTTTTGTTTTTTGTTTTTGTTTGAGACTTGAGTCTCGCTTCTGTCGCCCAGGTTGGAGTGCAGTGGGCCGGATCTCAGCTCACTGCAGCTCCGGCCCCGGTTCACTTATTCTTCCGCTCAGCCTCCCCGAAAGAAGTTGGGACTACAGGACGCCCCACCACCTCGGGGCCTGCTAGTTTTGTATTTCTTATTAGGAGACGGGTTTCACCATGTTAGCCAGGATGGTCTCTGATCTCCTGATTCCTGATCCCACTGCCTCTCGCCTCCCAAAGTGCTGGGATTACAGGCCGGACACCCGCCCTGCCTCTTTTTTTTTTTTAGAGTCTGCCTGTCGCTTTCCAGGCTGGAGTGACGGCTGGCCCTGCTCACTGCAGCCCGGGCCCGGTTCACGCCATTCTCTCCTGCTTCATCCTGCCTCAGCCTCCCATGAAGTTGACTTATAGGCTGCCTCACCATTACTTTTTCCCTCCTGCCAAGCACTTTGTTTTGTATTTTTTAGTAGAGACGGGATTTCGCAGTGTTAGTCAGGATGGCCTTGTTCTCCTGACCACGTGATCCGCCCGCCTCGGCCTCCCAAAGTGCTGGGATTACAGGCATGAGCCACCGCGCCCGGCCTCTGGCGTTCTTTCTACCTCCCTTTTCATTGCCTGACGAGCTGGTGGTTTCATGAGTTAATGATACATCTTGCAAGGTGTACACGTAAAGAAAAAAACCTAAAAATGTGGAAAAGCACGCCAAAGCCTTATTTAAATAGCGACTATTAAACTATTCAAAAAGAAGACTGTTGCTTTATTTAACACCTTTGTTTTTTAAGAGTGAACACCATGTTAAAGACTTTTTATAACTAATTCTTGAGGAAACCTGTGACATGTTGGAACCAGGTCAAAGGAGAACCCCAGGAACAGACTCGTAGGCTGGGAGTGTTGAAATGAGTGTGCCAGCAGAGCCAGGCTGGGTTTTGGGGTTCCTTTGCCGGCAGGGGTCCTGAGTGTCTCAGATGACAGCGATGTGCCCTGCTATCAGCTGTCCACCCAGCTTTCCCAAGATGTGGGGCCCCCATGGAGTCAGACAGCCCAGGTGTGCTGTGGAAAGACAAGGTGGAATTTTGCACTTGAGCCCAAATGTTCCCCTACAATCTCCCAGCTCTGCTGGCCGCCCCTAGCCCTGTGGCACCATCAGTTTCGGTCAGCCCTAGCCCTGTGGCACCATCACTGCCTCTGGTCAGCTCCTGTTCTGTGGCACTTTCATGGGTACAGCCCAGAGCATCACCCCCACAGAGGCTTAGGGACGGCCCTGCTGGACGCCGCTGGGGGGTCTCTGGGGAGGAGGGGCTCCCAGAAGCCTGGCAGTTGCTGTCTGGAGACCGGGCAGCCACGCCCAGGAAACTACCTGCGGCTGAGTTCAGAGATGGGGTCTGTGCATTGTGAATGAATTCCTCTGTCTCTCCTCCTCCTCTTGCCTACATCCACATAACATAAAATTCACCATTTTAGCCATTTTTAAGTGCACGGTTCTGTGGCATTAGGTACATTTGTGTTGTGCAGCCACCGCCACCCTCCGCCTTCAGAACCTTCTCATCTTCCCAAACTGAAGCTCTGTGCTCGTTAAACGCTAGCTCCCCGTTGCTCTCCCCCAGCCCCGGCAGCCCCATTCCACTTTGTGTCTCGACTTGAAGTGTGGCTGCTCTGGGGACCAGTGCGAGTGGAGGGCTGCTGGGTTTGCTTGCATCTGGCTTATTTCACTCAGCAGAGCGTCCTCCGGTTTTGTTCGTTTTGCAGCAAGTGTCAGCATTTTTCTCATTTTTAAGGCTGAATAAAATACTGTGTGGATAAGCCATGTTTTGTGTATCTGTTCACCCACTGATGGACCTATGAGCATGAGTGTGCACTTAGCACCTTTTATTTTTATTTTATTTATTTTTTGGAGACAGAGGCTCACTCTATCCCCCAGGTTGGAGTGCAGTGGCTTGATCTCGGCTCACTGCAAACTCTACCTCTCAGGTTCAAGAGATTCTCCTGCCTCAGCCTCCCAAGTAGCTGGGATTACAGGTGCCTGTCACCACGCCAGGCTAATGTTTGTATTTTTAGTAGAGATGGGGTTTCACTATGTTGGCCAGGCTGGCCGCAAACTCCTGACCTCAGGTGATCCACCTGCCTCTGCCTCCCAAAGTACCGGGATTGCAGGCGTGAGCCACCACGCCTGGCCCCAGCCAACTTTTATTATTATTATTTTTTTTTTGGAGACAGGGTCTTGCTCCATCACCCAGGCTGGAACGCAGTGGCACAATCACAGCTCACTGCAGCCTCAACTTCCCTGACTCCAGTCAATAGTCCCACCTCAGCCTCCCAAGCAGCTGGAACCACAGGTGCACACCACCACGCCCAGCTCTCGCTGTGTTGCCCAGGCTGGCCTTGAACTCCTGGGCTCAAGTGATCCTGTCACCATGGCTTCCCAGAGTGTTGGGATTACAGGCATGAACCACGGTGCCCAACCAGTTAGCACCGTCTAACATCCACGGCCAGCTGTAAAATCTCTGAGAGCCAGGAGGCAGCCCTGCCCAGGGAACTGGAGTGGAGAACCCGGAAGGGATACAGGACTAGGTGGGCAGTGCGGGCCGCCCCTTGGGCTGCACAGTCCTGCAGGACCAAGGTTCCTAGGCCCTCTGGATTCTGTCAAGTTTCTGTCACTTCCTTGCAGAGTGGAGGCCGGGGGAGGCTGTCATGTGGGATGTGGGGGCACAGGCCCAGGCACAGCAGGCAGGCCCACCCCCTTCCTGCCCAGCGGCTTCTGGTGCCACTTCCCCGGCCTTTCGTCAGGCAGATGTTGGAACCCGAGACGGTCGAGAGTCCGGGAGTTCGTGGGTGGTTTGCCTGTTCTCCAGCTCCAGCAGAGGGGATGGTGGGGTCTGCACATTGCTGTCGCTGCAGACAGGCCCGGATGCCCTCCGCACCCTGCGGGGCAGCTCTGCGGCATCTTGGTGCAGGAGCTGTGGGAGCCCTGCGGTCTGGAGTAAGATGCACCGTGGGATGGAGGCTCCTTGGCCGCAGAGTGAGTGCTGGTGGCAGAGCCTGTTTGTCCATTCACCCATGTGCTGGCTCCTTCTTCCATGAGCTGTTCGGCCACAGCTGCTGACTCTGCTTCGGCCAGGTCAGCTCCAGGCTTGGGTGGCAGCCCTGCCACAGGCTGGGGCAGAGGGGCTGGGACGCGGGCGGGAATGAAAGGGAACCTGCCTGGGAAGGCTGGGGAGGAGCGTCCAGGCCCTGCGGTCATTTGCGGAGGGAGCGAGTGTCAGGGCCTGCTTGGGTGGATTCTGAGCCTGGAGGCCTCTGTGCAGGTCAGCACAGGACAGCCTCGGGCAGGAGACCCCCAGCCGCACACAGGCTCCTGGTCCTGGTGCTTGGTGCCTGCCACCTGGGACCTTGCTAGAAGGCAGGACGTGCTGTCAGTGCCACATCAGACCCGGCTCCCGAAGCCCACCCACCTCAGATCCTGATGCTGGCCCACGAGGAGCTCCCATTTCTGGGTCTGGATTTTCTGAAGCCCCAGGCAGTTCTTGTGCCACCCCCAGGGTGACCCAGGCCTTCACTACTGTTCTGGGGCCCGACAAACCACTCTGCTGCTAGGTTGGAGCTCTGCGGGCAGCTGAAAGCCAAGAGGACGCAGCAGGCCCACAGCACCTCTCCTCATGCACTGAAGTAGGGCCTGATTAGCTACACAAGTGGTGGGAGCATGTATGTGTCCGTGTGTGCATTTATGAGTGTGTGGACTGTCTATGTGTGGAGGTTCAGAAGGGAGGTAGCCCAGGTTTGAGGTGTGGAGCTTAGGTTCAGGGTCTCTAGGTCTGAGGTGGGGGGAAGGAAGGTATGGAATGGAATGGATGGATTCAGGGAGGGAGTGGCGTGACGCGTCATCGGGTGGCATTGAGCGTGTCCCGTAGTCCGATAAGCGTGTGGACGGTCCGGTACGATGCAGGCCCGCGGTTCTGAGTGATAGTCAGGTCCGTGATAAAATCCTGTCCGAGTGACGCGCGAACGGCGGCTGAGCAATCCAGGTCCGATGCGTGGAGTGAAGGTCCAGGTGACGATGATGTATCCAGGTTCTGATAGGTGATGATCGCACCGCAGACCGCGATCCGATGCGCATATCCGATAAAGGAGGCCATCGCGTATCGCAAGCGGCAAAGACGCGACGTCCAGAAACCATTGATAAGACCCGTCCAGCACATTGAACTGAGGATCCGGTCATGGTGCATCATCCCGGTCAATGATTGATATTACGTCTGATTTACCGAGTCTCATCTCCGGCCTCCACAGCTGCCCCTGCCCGGGACCAAAGGGTGGGGAGGTGCCCGCCGCTCTGCTGGCAGAGGAGGGACGGGTTGGAAGGGAGACCTAGGAGGTGGAGGAACAGCCTGGGGGACGGCAGGGGGCAAAGTGACGTCCAGTTTGGGATGGGAGGAGGGAGAGGGTGAGGCCCACGAGCGGGACGTGGCGGGGGACAGGCGTGGGCACTGGATCCTCGCAGGACTGCTGGGGGTGCCTCAGGGGCCGGATGCACCGAGGGCGAGAATTTCACATCGTCTCCGTCCCCAGCCTGGGTCGCCACGGCGCGTCCTTCCCCTGGGCGCCCGGCGTGTCCTGCCTCCCCCTTAAAGGACGAGGGGCAGAATCCTGGCCCAGGGCAGAGCTACAGGCCGTCCGCGCCGCCCTCCCCATGCCCAGCTCGCCCCCGTGCCCTTCCCCTCACAGAGCACAGGCTCAGCAGGGCCGGGCAGGGCTGCAGTGTGGACAGACGGCTCGGGTGGGAGTTCCCACCCGTGGCGGGGGCTGCAGTCCCGGCCCCATCCAGGACGATCAGCGTCTAAGGAGCGGCTCCGGGTCCGCGGCGCTGGGGAGGCTGGCGAGGCACAGGGCTGTGGGTGCAGCACCGGCTCCGGACCACGGGCTGGGGCGGGGTCACGCGCGGGCGGGGCCGGCTCTGGTGGTCCCGGAGCCGCAGTGCCCCCCCCCCCCGCCCCCCAGCTCTGCGCTTGCTCTTTCCCACCGGACTTTGCACGAAGATTTCGAGTCCCTGTGACGGGGAGTCCTGCTGGAAATGTTGACTATTGTGATGACCGGTCTGGAGAACTGGGAAACACAGAGGCCTGTCGAGGGGAGAACGAGTTTCCCTGCGGGCTGCAGTGGAGCCATGATTTTGAGATGAGCCTGGTTTTGATTGGAGCTGATTGTCGGACGTCTTCTGATTGATTTATCTCGAGATGAGTTTTTTTCCGGACGGAGTTTTGATTTTGTCTGTTCCTGAGCCTGATATCGATGACTGTTTCCTTGATTTTGATGATCCTTTTCCGGATTGTTTTTTCCTGATTTTTCCTGATTCTCCCTCCCTCCTCCCCTTCCCTTCCCTGATGGTCTCCTCTGCCTCCCTCCCAGGCAGAGTGCAGTGATCCGCTGATCTCGGCTCACCGCAAGCCTCCCACCTCCCAGGGTTCATGGCCTCCTTTCTCCTGCCCCCAGCCTCCCTGAGGCTAGCTGGGACTACAGGTGCCCGCCACCAAGCATGGCTAATTTTTTTATTTTTTAGTACAGGTTTCACTCCTTTGTTAGCTGTGATGGTCAAGCAATCTCCTGACTCATGATCCGCCCCACTCCCAGCCTCCCAGTGCTGGGATTACAGGCGTGGGCCACTGCACCCGGCCTTTCCGTCTTTTCTTTAAATCAGGATCTTTAATGGCAGCTTAATAGCCATCATTAGTATAAGCACACCCCTTCAGTTCTGGCTGGTCTGTCCTTCCATTTCCGGGCCATTGTCCTTCATTTGTGGGACAGCAGTACCTGGAGGTCTCCGCTTGCCCCCTTGGGGACCCTGGACATTCATCCCCCTGGATGGGGACACCGAGCTGGGACGATGCCTGGGGACGCCCTCTTGCGAAGACCTCTCAGGAGCCCTCCAGCCGCGGTCTGCCTGTCAGCAGTGGGTACCGCCGGGCTGCCCGGCCCCTCCCCTCCACCGGGTCCTGCCAAGTCGGTCAGAAGGAAAGATGGGCAGTGGTTGGAAATACACTTTTGACGGGAATTTACTTTATTGTGTTTAATTGAAAAGCGTGGAAGTCGAGGCATGAATATTCAGTGTTGCTGGCTGCTGGCTTGGAGCTGAAGTCTGTCTTCTAACGCATCCAGCACGGGGCCTGTCCGAGGGGGAGCGGCGGTGGGGAAGCTATTAATTGAAATAGCTTCATTAATTAGTAATTAACAGCAGGGTAATGACTATGTCACGCATCGTATTTCAGTGGATGCCCTTCATGTGTTATGAGGCCTTTAATTAAAGGACGTGCATTTTAATTAAAGGCGTGCTTGGCCCTTTGGCCTTTGCAATACAAAAGACGCTCCCAACTTTCAAAGAAGCTGACAGGGAGGCTGTGCTCATGCAAGGGAGTGGGGGCTGCCGGGGGCGTCCACCCTCAGGGCACCCCTCGCCTTCCAGCCCAGCTGTGGCTGGTCCTCCTTGGAGTCCATTGGACAACCTGGTGGCCGTGTGGGGTACAGGAGGGGCCCTGGGCCAGAGAGCCATGGATGGGGAGGCCAAGGCCCCTATGACCCCCCCTTGGGGTCCAAACACTCTTCTCTGCCCCCGCTCCCCCGCCAACTTATCTATCTGCTGGTTGGAAGTATAATGTCTGAGGGGCACCCAGGGACACTTGTCTCCTACACTGGTTTGCAGAAATTCTAAGGTCTTCCCATCTCAGCACTGCCTGGGCACCTTTGTGCCCATCGTGGGAGGGTGCCCTGCTAAGGCTGTTTTAAAACTGGCGCCCACATTCTTTCCCTCAAGAGATGGAGCCTGTGTCCCCTCCCCTTGAATCTGGGGGTGGGGGCTTGTGACTGCTTCTGAAGCTAAAATGTGACTTCTGCAGCTTCTGCCTGTATCTCCTGGGCACTCACTCTCAGGACCCGGCCACCATGTTGTGAGGAAGCTGAATCATGCCACACAGGAGCCACCGGGAGAGGCCGGACATGCACCTAGGGTGCGGGTGGGGGTGTCTGAGCTGGTTGGAGGAGGGAAGGCTGTTGACTAAGAGAACAGTCCCAGGATCCCTGGTGGCAGAAAGGGGCTGGCAGGGAGTGCTGGGCAGGGAATGCCTGCGTGCTGGCCCGAGTGCCAGTGCCAGCCAGCTGCTGCCCGGAGAGCCCTAGCCCTCTGTGGCTATCTGGCCTCTGCTCATGGCTGTTTGTTGCTCAGAGAGAATCTGACCAGCACTGACTTCACCTCCACCCCACCCCTGAGGTGGGCAGCTGGACCTCAGAGTTGCTTCAGGAAAAAGTCCTCAGCCAATGGTGTCCGTGCCAAGGACAAACCTGAGAGGCCATTAAAAATGCCAGAGACATGCGGGATAAAATACAGCCTGTCCCATTAAATTATTGAATGCCTTTAACATTAATTACCATCCTCCAAACCTGCAGTGGCTCACATCTTCCCTCTTTCCTCCGGCTTGGAGGACCTTCAGCTAGAACTCAGGCTGGAAACGTATTTTACTGTTTTCCCTGTGCCCCTGTGATGCGGGGGTCTTGGGGGCACGCTTCCACCCCAGCACAGGAGCCTCTGGTGCCCCAGACCCACCCACATCTGCCCCCAGCCTTCCCCCAGCAGGCACAGGACTGCCTCTGGTGCCCCAGACCCACCCACACCAGCCCCCAGCCTTCCCCCAGCAGGAACAGGACTGCCTCTGGTGCCCCAGACCCACCCACACCAGCCCCACACCCACATCTGCCCCCAGCCTTCCCCCCAGCAGGGAGGCTCTGGGTCTTTCTGCCCCCTTCGCCCCTTGCCATCTATTTTTAGAGCTGCCTGTAGGAACGTTTTCCGTGAACAGAATCCGGAACTCTCACACAGACAGGCTGGTGCTGCGGTGGGTCTGACGGTGTGGTGTGAGTTAACCTCCGCTGCCCTAGCAGGGCCCTGTGACAGGGCAGCCTAAACAATAAGAATGAGTTTTCTCAGCAGGGCACAGTGGCTAGAATCCCAGCACTTTGGGAGGCCAAGGCAGGAGCATTGCTTGAACCCAGGAGTTTGAGACTAGCCTGGGCAACATGGCAAGACCCCGTCTCTACAAAAAAGAAGAAGAAATATTAGGCAGGTGTGGGTGTGCGAGCCTGTAGTCCCAGCTACTCCAGAGGCCGGGGTGGAAGGATGGCTTAAACCCAGGAGGTCAAGGCTGCCATGAGCTATGGTTGTTTCACTGCACTCCAGCCTGGGCGACACAGCAAGACCCTGTCTCAAAAAGCAAAAACAAACAAAAGAAATGAGCTCTCTCCCAGTGTGCCCGCCTTACCTCTTTAAAGACCCTAACTCCGAATGAGACTGCACCTGAGGTGGGAGTTAGGGCTTCTGCACAGGAACGGGAGGGACACAGTTCAGCCCAGCACAGCAAGGCTTCATTCCTGCCTGTCCTGGACCCAGGGCCTACCAAGCAGTGAGGCTGCCCGAGAGCGTACAACAGCCTGGCGTTGCCCCGGCGTTGCCCCGACCTCCTTGGGGACTGAGGGGTTGTGGCAACAGACGGCTCACAGCTGAGCCCCCCTCCTGGGTCTCACGCTGGCAAGTTGACGACTGATCAGCACGGGGGATCAACCCCGAAGCCGCGGAGGCTCCAGAGCACCTGTGGGCCGCAGAAGCTTCTGTCGGGGCCGCATCGCACCCTAACTTCTCCCCCGCCCTGCCTTGCCCCCCAGCCCCAGAACTCTCCCTTGGCAAATCTCCATCTCCATCAAGTTTGTGGGGGCCCGGCCTAAGGCAAGACCCCAAGCCCCTTGCTGGGAGGGCTCCCAGCAGACCCTCCATATTAATAAGGAAAGAAACACTAAACCGGGTTGAAAGGACCACGGCAGATGACATGTTCAGCCACAATCCCACAGGACTCAGTCCAGCCAGGAGGAAGCTGGGGACAGATGGAGCCCTGGGGATGGGTCCAGGCAGGCAGTGCTGCCACAGGGGACGTGGCTCTGTGGTGAGCGGGGTGACACAAGCTCCAGAGCCGGGAAAGCTGGGCTTGGAGTGTCTGTCAGCCCCACAGAACCCGCCCGAGGCATGGAGATGCCAGCTGCGCTGTTCCAATGGCTGTGCCCTGTGTGCAACGGGACGCTGTGCCTGCAACATGCACTGTTATTACGTGTCATCATAAACAAAATAGAAACCCCCACCAGATGCCGCGCGCACTAGAATGGCTGGAACTGTGATCCACGGGAGGATCAGGAGGGGCTGAGGCCGTAGAGGGGTCCCGAGAGCCCGCCTGGTGTCGGGGAGCTGCTGATACCCCTGTGAAAGCGGAGCACGTGGACGTGGCCCCGAACCGTCCCCACCACCCTGCTGGGGCGGCCAGTCCCTGAGAGGGTACGAGGCCAGGGTGGGGTCTCACAGCTCCCGTGGGCTGTCTCCCCTCCTGGTGCACTTCCTTTTTCTGGTTTTAGGATGTCACCTTGATGGACGTCACAGAAACCGCATACCGTTGTCTGAGAAGGTGAAACACACAAGTGAACAGAGGGAAGAAACGCTGCCCGGTCATCCTCTGGGGTTTGGTCAGTATCCTTCGAGATGCTGGACGTCTGTGCACGGTGGTCCCCCTGTGCCCCCTGCTGGGAAGCGTTCTCCTGCCGGGTCGTAGGGTCTCTTGTCCAGGGCAGCAGCTATCCCACCCCCCTCTCCCTCTGCTGAGACACCCCTGCTCAGCAACCCCCTCCCTGGGCCTCGCCAGGGACACACACCAGGGGGCTGTGAGCCCCAGAGGCCAAGAAAACTGCTCCCTGCTTCCAACCCCGGACACCACCTCAACTGTCCCAGGTGGCTGAGAGTGGGATCTGGGATTGGCTACTTCCTTTGGGCATCTCCCTGCCATTTATACCCAGGCCGTCCTCCTTCCTTCCTCCCCCACAGCCAGGATAGTGCCCAGGCAAGGATGAGAGGATTGCTCACCTGAGTAAGGCCCAGAGCCTTTCCTGAAGCTCATTTGGGCAATTGGGGGCTGGAGTTCCCCCTGCTCAGCCCAGGAAGACTCAGCCTCCACCCCCTCCATGGTCTCTGAGTCTCGGTTCTGCTTCTGCAGCTCCTCCTGTCCCCTGAGCCAGCTTGGGGAAGCTGGAGACAAGCCCTGAGCAGCCGGGCCCCTCCTCTTCAGGGCACGAGCTGGGCACGGGCAGCACTTCCTCACCCCATTGTCCTGGGGGGCGGAGCTTGGTGGATGACGGTGCCACCCAGGGACGGGGGGACCCTCGGAGGCCGGGGTGTTTCCTGTGGACACTTAGTCACCTTTGGGGTTTCTCACGGGGCCTGAGGGGTTTTCAGGGAAGGAGCTGCCTCCGCCCTTTAGGCTGTTTATGTGCTCCCTGCACCGCCATTTTTTTCCCCAAATAGACAACCTGGACACAGGCTCGGGAAGGCACCACGCGACTGACCGCTGCCCCCACGCTGCCCCCAGGACAACCTGTCTCTGTGTTTCTGCCAGCATCCCATGGAGCAGATGGTTTTAGGAGGGACTTTTCAGGACATTCCCTTGCTAAGCCAAGGGAACTCAAGGATCCCCAGTCACGTACCCAGTTTTCAAACATTTTCCATTTCCATGTTTAATTGGAGGAAATGATTTTACCAACATTAATTTTTTTATGTGGAAAACTTAGAATAAGGCTTGGCCACTGTCAAAATTTGCCAATCATCATGTCCCATCTCTCTTGGGCACTTGCATTTTCCTGGCCAGGTTTGAAGCTCTAGCTGACGTCAAGTGGAGGTCGTTCTCCCATCGGCCTTTAGTGGGTAACAAACGTGACCCTGAGCTCAACAGCACTGCACAGGCCCCAGGCAAAAGCAGTCGAAAACCTGGATCTCGAGTGTTTGGGGCCCAAACAGCTGAGCCAGGGTCTCCCAATAAGAGCTGAGAACACATACTGGCTCCTGTGCCTGACCAGAGCTCGGTGCCCTGGCTGGTCCTCCCCTCATCCAGTGAGGGCCAAGGACGTGGCTCTGTCTGGCTGGGCCCTCTCTGCCCCCTCTGCCAGGAAGGCTGAGGTGACAGCAGCTCCGCCCATAATGGAGCTTTCTGCGCCTCCCACTGTAATACAAAGCTTGTGATGGTCTTGGATTTTCCATATAGACCAGTCCATACGGAGTAGTGACCATGGACAGCAAGCAGCTCAGGCCCGCCCTGTCCCTGGGCAAGTTGGGGCCTGGGAGAGGACAGACAGATGCTCAACACTGCAGCATGGAGAGCCCCTCAGCATGGCTCCGGCTGCTCCAGCTCCTTCATTAGCGTCCCTGCCTGCGGTGCAGACCCACTCTGGGCCACAGGCTCCTGTCCCCAGTCATCTCCAGGATTGCCCTAATTGGCGGCTTCTCGGCAGCTCTCAGAGAGAAGAGTGAGGGGCAGCGGCCATCCCCCCGTGGGCGGAGAGCTGCCGTCTCAGCCAGTGTGCAGGGGACCCTGCAGGGGAGGCGAGGAGACAGGACTGCCTGCCAGCCCTGCCCAACCCCGCTGGCTGGACGCTGTCTAGAGCTGGCAAGGAAACTTGGTTTGTTTGCAGAAAAACGAAGAGAGGAGAATAGCCTCTAAACGCATGCAGCCCACAGTTGCCAGATCTGACTGGGTCCTTTCATTCCAGCGGCCCCAGGCAGGGATGGGGGGTTTCCCTGCCAGTTCTGGTCTGAACCCCACGGGCGAGGGTCCTGCAGTCCTAACCCTGCATCTCAGGCTCAAGTGCACCCCCCATCGCTGCCCAGCCCGGAGGCGGTGCCTGCTCAGGGGGAGGCCCTCTCTGCGCTCAAACCATGGGTGTCTGTCCTGGACAAAATCAGTCCCATCTTCCTTTGCTCACCAGCACCATTCAAAGGGGGTTGAAGTATAAATGTTTTCCTAAGTTTTAGCTGACATTCAATTTTAATGACTTTTTAAACAAAGTAGCTGTTAAACGTGCAATGTTTTAGGGTTTCCTGATGTCTGACAGGTGTTTTTGCCCATGTGGGAAGCAGATGCTAATCGCATTCTCCCTAATAGCTCATAAATAATAAGCACTGCGCGTTCCCTTTGTGCGTCGTGCTGCCAGTGGCCAATTTGCTCTTCAGAAGTGGCCAGGCTGCCTGTCAATCAGCTCTCGCCGGAGGCACTTTTTGGTGATTAGAAGCCCCTTGGAGAGCGAGAACTCCAAATTAGTTTTAAATAAAAAATAAGAATATTCATGCTGCTGAACATCTAAAGGTAAAGGAGACAACACAGTCCAAACCTGCGGCCTGGGTCCGGCGTCGCTGGTGGAGGGGCCGCGCGCCCAGACCCCCCGGGGCCCCCGGGGACGGGGTGCAGACGGCACCGCACAGCGCGGCACGGGGCGCGCAGAGAGGCAGGGGGCGGGGGTGACAGGCGCGGAGCCGCTCGGCGGGAGGGGCTCAGGCAGCCTCCTGTCGCTGAAACGCGGGTCACACGAGAGCTCGGCTGCGTTCCGGGACCGGCGTAATTGGCAGGCTCCAGGCAAGAGCGCTCATGCTGACTGGCGCCTTTGCCGGGACTTGAAAGCAGGGGAGGGGACGTGCCTGTCTCCTTGAGAGGAGAACAAATGTTGCCTTTGAAGAAGTTTGCGGCGAGCGGGGCCGGTGTCAGAGGAGACGGCTTCTGGAGTGGCGGGCGGTGGCGGCGGGTGGCTGGCCCTGCCCCTCCCCCGTCCCCCTCCCCCCTTTCCGCCCTTTCCCCCTCCCCCCAGCAACCTCCGTGGGTCTCTCCTCTGGGGCAGGCTCAGCTGGGCGGGCGCCGCTGCCACCCCCGTCCTCAAAGTCACCTCGTGCTGTTGTCCCTTCTGTGCATCAGGATGGGGCCGTGTGCACCCTTCTGGGGTTCCTGCGGGGCTCCCCTCGGCCCCAGGCTCTGTCCATGGTGCTGGGAAGTCCCGCCATCTCCCCAGGTTCGGAAAACTGCAAGAATCCGCTCATGCAGTGGGGAAGTGGGACTCTGGGCTAGGGGAAGCCAGGCGCGGTGTCCTCAGGGCAGAGAGGCCACGAAGAGCTGGGGAGGGCAGGCGGGGCTTCGGGACCAGTATGGGCAAAGGCTGGGTGGGTTTGGGGGCGGCGGTTTAACGTCTCTTTGTGAGAATCCAGGACAGGCGAGGGCTCCAAGGGTGAGTTGGCTGCACGGAACCCTCCAGAATCTTCTGACCCTCAGTGTGCTCCTTCTAATGCTGAGGGTGACCCACTCTGAGGCCTCGGGGCTGTCTCCCTCCTCGCCAGCATGAAGCCTGTGGACCGTGGGTGCAGGTGTGAGACCTCAGGGTCCAGTGGGCCAGGGAGCGGCCAGACCAAGACCTGCTGGGGGGCAGTAAGCAGGCCCTTGGTGGGACAGAGACTGGGGGACCAGGACTCCACTTGGGCTGGGGACAGCAGAGGGCCCTGGGCATCGGGAGAAGGGGACAGGCTGAGACAGGGGCAGCAGGAGGCAGCAGGAGCAGGCCGGGCCCATCTGAGGCTGGTGAGGCCTTGAGTGCAGGGACCCTGGGAGGCAACCAGCAGTGCCCAGCTCTGGCCTCCTCCAGAAGGGTCCCAACAGCAGAGATGCCCCAACCCCTCCCCACCTCTCTCCACTTCCTCCCAGAGGTTTCCTTCCAGTGACCACAGCTGCCAGGCCATAAGCTTGGGGAGGACCCTCGTCTCTCCAGACCCCACCCAGTTCTCCACACTGAGGGTGCCCTGCCCTGTGTCTTCCCTGTGCTCAGAGGCTCTGGGGGTCCCTGACAGCCCTAGAGCTGGGTGTCTTTCTCTGCTGGACACCAGAGCTGTGAGCCCAAGGGGCCAGGAGTGCAGCCTGCCCTCAGGATCTGGCATGAGAAGACTTCAGGTTCTCAGGCCTGGGGGCAAGTCCTGGGGCTGAGCACCATCTCCCCTGTCCCAATCCTGTGGGCAGTGGGGAGGGAACATGGAGGAGGTCACATGTTTAAGCCTGAAAACAAATGATGCCCTCCCACCTCACCCTGCCTGGCCCACGGCCACTGCCCCTGGGACCATTCCACGGCTATAACTCTTGTCCTTCCTGGCTTTCCAACTAATGCTTTGTGATTGGGCTAATGCATTGTTAATAGGCAAAGACAAATCCATTTCATGGCCCGTGCATTCTGGGGCTGGCTTCCAGAGGCTCTGCAGGCGGGACTGAGACCCGGCCGGGGGCGGTGCTGGTGGCTGAGCCCTCTCCAAGTGGATGGCGGAGGAGCCGGCTGCACCTCGATGGCTCACACGGGCGGGAACCCGGGTAGTTCCTGGAATGGGGAATAGGGAAGCTGTGGAACCCATGGGTGGCCTTAAAGGTGGCTGAGAAGAGGGTGGAGGATGGTGGTGCCTCCTTACCTGCCTTCACAGAGAACTGAGGGCCCTGCCCCAAAACTGCAGGCCCGTGGCCTCCCCGGCGGGCACACAGAATGGGGGTTTCCATCACAGATATTTGAACTACCCTCATCATCCCCACTCCCTTCCTACAGTGGCAACCCCTGCGCTCAGGGCAAAGAGCAGACCCCTCTCTGTCCCCAGTACAGGCCCCGACCTCCATTCCAACCAGGCACCTGGCACCGCCCTCCCCAGTCTTAGTCCCCCTCCCCCACCCACACACCCTTTCCCCTTCCCTGAGCACCCTCATTGCTGCCTCAGGGCCCTGCATGTGCTGTTCCCCTGCCTGGATGCCCACCCCAAGGGTCACCTCCTCCAGGAAGTCTTCCTTCTTCTCAGGCTGAGTTGGCTAGTTACTGCTGTGCCTGCTCTTGACTGGGGATTCTACTGAGGTGAGGCCAGGCCGCTCTTGTCCATCGTCATGTCCTCAGCGGGCACGCAGAGGCCTGTGACCATCAGTCAGTGTTGACAGGGTTAAGGCCGAGACCATCGACACCAGCGCCATCTCTTCTTTGTGATTATCTTTGTAAAGAATGTGCCAGGCCGGGCGCCGTGGCTCACACCTGTAATCCCAGCACTTTGGGAGGCCGAGGCAGGCGGATCATGGGGTCAGGAAATCGAGACCATCCTGGCCAACACAGTGAAACCCCATCTCTACTGAAAATACAAAAAATTAGCCAGGTGTGTGGCGGGCGCCTGTAATCCCAGCTGCTCGGGAGGCTGAGGCGGGAGAATGGCGTGAATCCAAGAGGCGGAGCTTGCAGTGAGCTGAGATCGCGCCACTGCACTCCAGCCTGGGCAACAGAGCGAGACTCCGTCTCAAAAAAAAAGGTGCCAAAATACACATAACAGAAAACTTACCATTTCAGCCATTGTTTTTTTGTTTTGTTTTGTTTTGTTTGTTTGTTTTTTGAGGCAAGCCCAGGCTGGACTACAGTGGTGCAATCACAGCTCACCATAGCCTTGACCTCCCAGGCTTAAGCAATTCTCCCGCCTCAGCCTCCTGAGCAGCTGAACTACAGGCCCGCACCACCACTCCCAGCAAATTCAGCCATTGTTAAGTGTGCTTTTCAGTGGCATTAAGGACATTCACAACGTTGTGCAACCATCACCACCATCTACTTCCAGAATCTTTTCAATTTGTCAAAACACACCTTGTACCTGTAAGCCATCACTCCCAACCCCCTGCCCCCAGCCCCTGGCAACCACCAATCTCCTTATTGTCTCCGTGCCTTTGCCATTTCTGACATTTCATGAAAGTGGAATCATAAGTACCCTTTGTGTCTGGCCTCTTCCACAGAGCGTCGAGTTTTCAAGGTTCGCCCCTGTTGTAGCAGGAATCCGTGCTTCACTTACACTGCAAGGGCGGACCGTGGCAGGGAGGTGCCGGGGTGGACGGCGTTTCACTGATCTGTCCTTGGCTGAGGGCACTGGGCCGGACACCCCCGCGTGGCTCCTGTGTCCTGTTGAAGACGCGTTGAATTCTGCCGTTCTCGAGATGCACGTGTACAGCTTTGGCCGATCCCCTGTTTTCAGCTGCAACTGTCTCCTGAGGTTGCAGATTCCCCCTTGGTCTTTGGTGTGTGGGGAGGGCTACAAATCCTCCCCAAGAGTGCCCACCCTACCCCCGACTGGGGCAGATTCTGGTTATCCATAGGAGGCCCCTCCTGCCAGGACAGAGCTCATCCTTTCCAATTCCTGACCTCCCTCCCCCATCCTGGGCTGGAGCAGCCAAGCCCCGAGCTGGCGAAGCAACTTGAGCTCTTTGCAGGAGTGTCTGGGTGTGAGCATATGCGTGGCCGCCCACGTCTCCAGTTAGCCCCCCTGCCACGCTACTAAATATTTTAGCAAATAAAAATTTTTTAAACGTGCGGCCAGATGTCCAGGTTGACAAAGTGCTTAAGGCGTTTGACTGATAAAAAGCTGGAACCCTTGGTAAATGGGGATTTAAAACAAGCCCTGAGGCAAGTGTGTGATATTAAAAACATCCTGGGCTCTTTTGTGCCAGGCCCAGGCGCACAGAGGCTTGAAGGCGAGCGTCCATCTGTCGCCGCCGTGTGTCCTGACACTCAACAAAGCCGGATCGATCTTCGAGGGGTGGCCGCTCTGCATCAGGCCCGGGTGGCTGGGCACGCGCTCACCACAAAGGAGGCACCATCAATATTCATAAGCTGGGCCTTCGTGGCTGGGTTTACAGAGAGCACAAGGCAGCCAAAGGCCGGACACCTCTCCATGGCACTGACTCTGGGCCTTGGCTGGCAGGGAGGAACAAGTTCTGCCTCCAGAGTCCCTGTGAGCCTCTGAGAAACGGGCCAGGACTGTACAGAGGCCACAGTTCTCGAATGGATGAGGGGTAGAGGTCAGCCCAGGCTCCATGCGAAGCCAGAGGCTCCCCAGACTGGGAAGCGAGGGAGAGAGAAGGCCCTGGAAGGATGGGAGGCCCTGGGAGGGAGGCCCAGGACCACACAGGCACCCTTTGCAAAAAAACAAAAAAACAAAAAACAAAAAAGCTGAGAACGACCAGGGAGAACACCTGTCTGAATCCACGGACAGCCTGACCTCGGCTGTTTTCAAATGCAGAGGTTGGTTTTCACACGATGCTTGCCAAGTGGATGGAGGCCCCAGGGGACTGACGTGAGTCCAGGACAGGGGACATCACTGACACGCAGAGACGCCGGTCCTTTGTGGTCTGACCTGTCCATCCATCACACTCTGATTTGTTGATTTCAGCCAGTATCACCGGGGCTTTGCTCAGGGTCTACGGTGCTCTCCTGAGGCCCTCTCCAATCATCTTGCTCCATCCTGACACGGACCACACGGAGAACTGGTGCCTTAAGAGGCAGGGCCTGGGCAGGCTGGGGAGGACTCCAGCATCTGGAAAAGGCCTGGCCTCAAGGGAGTGCTGGCCCCAGATTCCCCGGCATTGGAGCATCTGAGAAAGGCCACTGCACGTGGTTCTCAGGCAAGGACTCCGGGGACACGTTTAGCTCCAGGGCCTGGCGCCTGAGCCAGGGTCCAGTCTGGACCTGGGAGCTGGCCGACTTGGGTGAGGCCACCCCGGTTCCTCGCCCGTCTTGGTCCCAGCGTCCTTCTGAGAGGGAAGTGCCCCCTGCCCACACTTGCCTGGGGTGGAAGGATGCAAGCGTCTCCTTCCTGATGTTAGAACACAAAACCTGATAGGCGCTTGGACCTGGGGGTGAGGTGGCCCCTGTTTAGGTGAGGTTCTCAGGAGAGGCGGGCACGGGCACCAGGCAGCCCCTGGGGGCCCCAGAACCACAATCTTTCATGCAAACATGTTGGTCTTGACACCTGCTTGGCCCAGCTCTGTCAGACAAAGTCCCTCGCCCTGGTTACTGCCCAGGCAGGCTGGGGGACACCACAGTCATCTCCTCACAGGAGCTGGCGCTGTGGGAGGAGAGACCTTCCAGCCTGTGTCCAGCCCCAGGATCCCTTGTTTGTGGCCTGCTGAGGACAATCTCCTGGCTCAGGAAATGACCAACAGTGAGGAAACCTGGGGAGGAGGGCCCGGAAGCAGGAGCAGGCACTTCAGGCTCTGAGGATGAGGCTGGGATGGAGCCTGGGCTGTCTGGTGGTGGTGGAAGGTGGAGGTGGAAGGAGGCTGGTGTTGAGGCAGATCCAGATTACGTGATGATCGGCGCAGATCTGGCGAACATATGAGCACTGACAACCGAGATAAGGCGCAATACGATACGCCACGCAAAATCGTTACACGGATGCGGCGATACGCATCAGGCGATGGCGACATTATTTTAATTTAATGGGCGATACGGACGCGATACTGACGGACGCGGTTAATTTACCAATTTGACGGAAGAGTATTTAATAAAGAGATAATTATCTGCATGACATTTTTACCTGGCCACTTTTTGCCATTGATTTGGTATATCAATATACTTTATCGGCGATACCCACGGCGATACGACGGGTTCATCGGGCGATACGGCGGTATATTAATGGAAGCGCGATATATTTTACGGGTTGATGCATGGAAATATTAACGATCTGACGCAATGGACGATACACCATCCGACTCGTAGGTGTAATTGGCCTGCCTCTTCATTCAAATGCAAATGTCCAGCCCTGCAACTTCAGAGCCTTGAAGCCAGGAAACTGATTTTAACAGGGGAGAATGTGTCCCTAGAACAGGATCATCCTCCTGAAAACGTTGCCAGTTGGTGTCTTCGAACTCCGTCCTGTCGTGAATTTCACTTTTAAGAGGGTGTCCACCCCTCCTAGGTGTCTGTGGGCCTCGTCTGCTGAGCCCAAGGGTGGCAGGAGCCGTGTCATTTCACAGACCAGGACACGGAGGCTCACGGTGGCCAGCGGCTTGCCCAGTCTCTCGGGCATTGCTTCAGGCTCTGGCCCCTGCCTTGTGGGGATGCCCCGGTCTCCTATCCCAGCCTGCACCCTCCTGTGGGCCAGGCCAGCATGGTGGGGCGAGAGGGTTCTGCAGAGAGAGCCTGGGGGCACGTTTGGGATTTTAGCACTCCAGTGCGCTTCCATTTTCTATTGGGGCAAGCGGTGTGGCTCCAGCGTCCCCTCCAGAACGTTCCTGTGGAAGCTCCGCTTTGTTACAATAGAAGCTTAACGTAAACATGCAGAGGAAATGTAATGATGTCACAGTTTTTACTGGGACCTGGAATTCTCCTGTGATTGAGTCATGACCTGGGTTAAGCTCATTAAGTTAATTAACGTGAGCATTATTACTGCTGATAAAAGATAGTCTCAGGGGATTGATGGAGCCAGTGTAGCTGCAGGGGTGGGCACATGGGGGGTGGGGATGGGGGACTCAGCAGAGACAGCTGGGGGGCCCGGAGAGGCCCTGCTAAAGCTGCAAAACAATCACATTCTCACACCCAGTTGCTCCCGCCCTGAGGACGCGGTGAACACAGAGCTTGGGGGACACACCCATCCAGCCTCGTGAAAGCCAGGCTCGTGAGGCAACTACTTGTACCTGCCGGACAGGAGCAGTGAGGATGAAGTGACAGGCACAGACTTCGCCCTGAGGACAGAGGTCACTGTCACCAAAGACCCCCGAGAGAGAACGGTGATTGGTCTTGAAGGGTCGATGACGGACATTCCTTCGTATGTGGCCCCTCTTTTGGGATGCTAACTCCAGAGGTTGGAGACTCATCTGAAGGTTGAATTTAGACCCCATCATTATTTTTATATGTGTGGAGGGATCTTTGGGTGGTTTTCTTTATATTTTATATTATTTTATTTTGTTCTATTTTATTTTTTTGAGACAGAGTCTCCTTTTGTTGCTCAGGCTGGAGTGCAGTGACACCATCTCATCTCACTGCAACCTCCACCTCTCAGGTTCAAGCGATTCTCCTGCCTCAGTCTTCTGAGTAGCTGGGATTACAGGCGCGCACCACCATGCCTGGCTGATTTTTGTATTTTTTAGTAGAAACGGGGTTTCACCATTGTTGGCCAGGCTGGTCTCCAACTCCTGGTCTCAAGTTATCCTCCCACCTGGGCCTCCCAAAGTGTTGGGATTACAGCAACCTCCTGTGAAAACCGCCCAGCTAAGCCACACCCCAATTCCTGTTCCTCCGATACTGTGGTCAGAGGGGTTCAAAGCAGAGCGAGTCCATCTTGAGTAGGGATTGGGTAAAATGAGGCTCAGACCTGCTGGGCTGCACTCCCAGGGGTGAGGCGTTCTGAGTCACAGGATGAGACAGGAGGTTGGCAGGACGCTGGTATCACAAGATGCAGGTTGTAAAGATCCTGCTGAAAAACAGGATGTGGTAAAGATGCCAGCCAAAATGACCAAAACCAAGATGGTGAGAAGATTGGCCTCTGCTCACCCGCCGTGCTCATTACCCACTAATTATAATACGTTGGCGGCTAAAAGACACTCCCGCCAGGGCCATGACAGTTTACAGATGCCATGGCAACATCAGGAAGTTATGCTATATGGTCCAAAAAGGAGAGGAACCCTCAGTTCCTGGAATTGCCCACCTCTTTCCCAGAGAACTCACCAATAATCCACCCCTCGCTTAGCATATAATCAAGAAGTAACCGTAAGTGCCCTTAGTCAGCAGCCCATGCGGTGGCTCTGCCTACGAAGTCCCCGTTCTTGTCTTCTTTTACTTTCTTAATTTACTTTCACTTTGTGGACTCGCCCCAAATTCTTTCTTGCATGAGACCCAAAAACCCTTTCTTGGGGTCTGGATCAGGACCCCTTTCCCTGCTCGTCTCCTCTCCGTCAGCCCAGGCCCCACACCTGTTTCCTGGTGTGGACACGGAGGACTGAAGCCATCCTCCCAGCCACTGGCACACACCCCTCTGGGTGGCCCGGCTGGCATCGCCTTCTCCTAACGTTCCTGGGGTGGCCCCCAAGGTGCTCGCGACTCTCAGGAGAGCCCGGCAAGCCCACCCTCCGTGCTCCTCGGTCTGAGCATCCTGAGGTGGACGGTGCATGACCTTTTGCTCAAGAACGCAAATGCCTGGACCACGAGAGCGTCTGTGTGTGCCAGAGAGCTGCCTCCCCGCACACATTCCACCCCAGGCAGGGGCTGCCTCTGTGGGGCCAGCAGGGAGATGTGCCTGCGGCTGCCTTGGGCCCTGGGTTCCGGCTCCTCCGAAAGCAGCGGGAGGCCCTGGGTCTCCTTCACCTGCCACCGCCCCATCTGCAAGAGGGGAAGGAGAGCCTGGCTTCGTGGCTTGCACTGCAGAGCGCTTAGGACCTGACCCACCCAATCTCCACAGCTCTTCAGAGCCTGTGAATGTGGTAATGCGTGATTAGGTCCCAGCTGGGAGTGTGCCGGCTGGTGGGCACTTAGTACCTGAGCCCACCCCATCTCCAACAACTCCACACGGCAGCTCCTGAGCTGGGCTATAGAGCAATTAGTACCTCACCCACCTCATCTCCAACACCTCCACAGTGGGGGCTGCTGAGCCTAGTACCTGACCCACCTCATCTCCACAATGGGGGCTCCTGCCCTGGGCTCCTGAGTGCCCAGTACCTGACCCACCCAATATCCAACACCTCCACAGTGGGAGCTCCCCGGCTGGGCTGCAGAGGCCCACAGCACCACACAAGGGTCTCTGTGCCCAATTTCTGGGCACCCTGGCTGACCTGACATATGGGGTGGGAGCAGCTTTGCTGTCATGCACACTTGGTGGACTTTCATACTGACAGTTTGCCCACCCTCTCCTCTCATTCCTCTGGGAGAAAAAACGTACAGGGAAGATGTGAACAGGCCCAAGTGGAAAGGAAAGCTGCCACCCCAGGAGGATGCCAAAGGGCGTGGGGCGCAGGTCCACACTGCGGCTCAGGTTTGGGACTTCTCACAGCAGGTGCTGCTTTTGTCTTCTGGGGCTGCCACCATGAAGCACCACAAACTGGGCAGCTTAACCAAGAGAAACGGATCCCCTCATGGTCCTGGAGGCCAAAAGTCCTAGATCAAGGTGTGGGCAGGGCGTAAGTCCTCCTAGGGGGACTCTCCTTGCCTCTTTCTACATCTGGTGGTGGCCGTCAGTCCTGGCTCGCAGCACTACAAGCCATTGGCAAAGGCCAGGAAGTCAGAGATGGAACCCTGGGCTGCTGCTCAGAGGAGCCGGGCTCAGTCACACACACGATGCACACAGTTCCCAGGTCGACTAAGGAAGCAGCCGGAAGCCCTGTTTGCAACAGGCTGTCATTCTGCTTTTAGGGAAGGGATATTTACTCAGATACACGTTGTCTCTGCAGGCAGATGAGAAACCAGCCACTGCGCACCTTCTGAGGAAGGCGCTCGTCCCGGCAGGAGGACGGGGAGGCCTGATTCCTGGAGCTGTGTCTCATTTGAAACTGTCCTCCGCCACTGGGAACATTCTTAACAGAAGAAAATATCCGTTGTGGCCTAAGTGGTAGCCCCCGAGAAGGCAGGTCCACACCCGAATCTTCAGAGCCGGTGAATGTGGCAAAACACGTAATTAGGTTAAGGGTTCCAAGAAGAGGGGCTTATCCTGGGTCCCCAGAGGGCCCCCTGATGCCATTACCTGTGACATGGTCTGGCTCTGTGTCCCCACTCAAATCTCATGTTGAATTGTGATCCCGAGAGTTGGAGGCGGGGCCTGGTGGGAGGTGGTTAGGCCACGGGAGTGGCTTCTAATGGTTTAGAACCATCCCTGCGTGCTGTCTCGTGATAGAATTCTCACGAGATCTGGTGGTCTAAAAGCGCGTAGTGCCCCCACACCCCACTCTCTCTTCCTCCTGCTCCAGCCACCTAGGATGCCCTGGCTTCCCCTTTGCCTTCCACCGTAGACTGTAAGTTTCCTGAGGCTTCCCCAGCCACGCTTCCTGTACAGCCTAGGGAACCAGAGCCAATTAAACTTCTTTTCTTGGCCGGGCGCGGTGGCTCAAGCCTGTAATCCCAGCACTTTGGGAGGCCGAGACGGGCGGATCACGAGGTCAGGAGATCGAGACCATCCTGGCTGACACGGTGAAACCCCGTCTCTACTAAAAAATACAAAAAAAAACTTAGCCGGGCGAGGTGGCGGGCGCCTGTAGTCCCAGCTACTCGGGAGGCTGAGGCAGGAGAATGGCGTAAACCCAGGAGGTGGAGCTTGCAGTGAGCTGAGATCCGGCCACTGCACTCCAGCCTGGGCGACAGAGCGAGACTCCGTCTCAAAAAAAACAAAAAACAAAAAACAAAAAACTTCTTTTCTTTATAAACTACTCAGCCTCAGGTAGTTCTTTATAGCAATGTGAGAACGACTAATACAACATACATGCTTTTTCCCTTTCCTTTTCTTTCTTTCTTTTTTTTTTTTTTGAGACAGGGTCTTGCACTATTGCCCAGACTGGAGTGCAATGGCATCATCGCAGCTCACCACTGCAGCCGAAACCCCTCGGGCTCAAGTGATCCTCCTACCTCAGTCTCCTGAGTAGCTGGGACCACAGGTGTGTACCACCACACCTGGCCTGCATGCATCCTTAGAAGAAAGAAGCAGGGGAGTTTGGGGACGAATGCACACAGAGGAGAAGGTGATGTGAAGACAGATGGGGCCATGTCACCTGTGTGCACAGCAATGCTGTGATTCATGCTCTGGCCTGCCTATGCTGAGGGACAGATCCCACAGGGAAACCTGAGCCTCTCCCATGAGATAGGAACTGCCTGTCTCCTCTCCAAATGGAGATTGAACAGACACTGTTCCACGGATGGGAGCGAGGGCAGCAGCAGCTAGACCAGGCCTGTCTCTACCTCCCACACAGGCAGCAGTGTCCAGATGGAAGTGTGGAAGTGTGTGCCCCAGGGTGTGTGTGCAGACGTGTGCACACATATATGGATGTGACCGTTGGGTACTGGGATGAAGGGGCCGAGAAGGATGGAGGAAGAGGAGGGTGGTAAGAAGTGGGTTTTTCATGGGCCCAGCTTGCTGTGCAGCCTGACTGGGGTTCGAGGTACACCCCTCTCCTCCCCAGGCATGGCTGGCTTCACCGTGCATGACCTGAGCAGCTGCCCAGGGCCCTGTGATGAGCAGGGACCTGTGCTTGGTTTAATTCTCCGAAGTCGCCATATTGAAATCTTTGACAGCTTTGGAACAAGGTCCCCATATTTTCATTTTGTGCTGGGACTGCAAATTCTGTAGCCAGTCCTGCCCCCAGGAAACTCACTGGAAAGGTGTTTACACCATCCTTTGGAGGAAGGGGCAGCAGGGCAAAGTCACTCCTGGAATTTTGGTTGCATTTAATAACTGCAACAGCATCTAAGGTGCTGGCAGCTGCAGGAGTTTACCTGGTTAGTGTGGCAGGGGAGGCTGGGAGGCAAGCAGAGGGTGGGAGCAGGGGAGGCTGGGAGACAGGGGAGGCTGGGAGCAGAGGAGGCTGGGAGCAGAGGAGGCTGGGAGCAGGGGAGGCTGGGATGCAGGGAAGGCCGGGAGGCAGGCAGAGGCTGGGAGCAGGGGAGGCTGGGAGCAGAGGAGGCTGGAAGCAGAGGATGCTGGGAGCAGGAGAAGCTGGAGGCAGGGGAGGCTGGGAGCAGGGGAGGCTGGGAGCAGGACAAGCTGGAGGCAGGGGAGGCTAGGACGCAGGGGAGGGAGACCAGATGTAGCAAGTAAGAACACAGGATGCCCCCAGTTAACTTCGAGTTTCAGATGACTATAAATACATTTGTAGGGTAAATATGCCCCATGCAATACTTGGGACCTAGTCACTGTTTCTGAATCTGGCACCCCAGCTAGGGGTGTTCAGCCAGGTGGGCAGGGAATCCCAGCGGTTTCCAGGCGGGCTTTGTCCGTGGGTACCGAGTCGGGGGCCATTGCCTGTAGCAGACCCTGGGGCCGGACAGCCGCTTCTGTGCAGACCTGCCTGTCCTCCTCCCATTGAGGTTCTGAGGCAGGAGTGCAGCCCCAGGCAGGCTCCTGGTCCAGAGGCATCCAGGGACCACGTCATCCCTGGAATTTTGGTTGCATTTAATAACCGTAATGTGCAGAGAAGCGGGTCAGCGTTTCAGATTAGCGCCCAGCACGTAATGAGGGCAGCTGCTTCTGTCCATCTGGAACTTGCTCTGGTCTCTCTTGGCCAAGGCTCAGCCCACAGGCCTCACCCACCGACGCCTGCTGGTCTCCATTTAATGAGCGATTTTGGATTAAAATGGGAGTCAACAACAGGGCACAATCTACATTAAATCTCGGCAAAATGAAAATTGCGAAGATTGACTTAGGGTGTTACGGGGGAAATATAATCAGAGCTTATCCATAACATCCCACAGTGCCCGACAGATAACTGAGCTGCCTAGAGGGGGATTAGGAATGTGGGCTTGTGGAGACAGCCCCGCTGTGTCTGGGCCCGGCCTGGGAGGTGGCTGGGAGCAATGCACCAGGCTCCGTTTGGGGTGCTGATGTCCTGACATCGTGACTTCCCCTGGTGGGAGCACCCTAAACCTGCTTTGTCTATTAAAGGCCTGTCCATCAAGACATACAAGAGAAAAATTTGAGACAAGATCCGAGTAGGAAAACCCACCCGCCGTGTTGCACCTTCTAGAGACAAAGAACTGTAAAACGTGTCTCTGGCTGGGCCCATTCCACATCAGGAGCTGCTAGTCTGGTCCTTTCTCATTTGCTGGTTTATTGCAAGATCGCATAGGCCTTTCGTGACTGGTTTATATTCTGCAGCGTTTGCAGTCAGGGCTGGGGACGTCTCCAGGTTAATGCCAAGTGACAGGCAGCTTAGCAGCAGCCCTGGGGGCTGAGCTCACAGGGGCCTCCCTGGCGTCCCCTCCAGACCATTGCTGCTGTTTCAATCCGTCAGTCCTGCAAGGGCCTCAGCCCCCAGCACCCCAGGCCTTTCCACGCCACGCAGCCTTCCCTTCGCCCGTGCGTGCCTGACCAACTCACTCCCCTTGCCTGTCTCCACCCGTCAACCCGGCGCCCGGTGTTCTGCGCTGCAGCTGGAATCTGGAGAAGTGTTTCTGGAAATGTGGGAGACAGCTGGGCTGCTTCCGAAGGGCTGCCAAGCACGCATCGCACTGTGGATTCTCCGTGTGCCGTGCTCAGCGGCCCAGAACTGCAGGCAGGTCTGTGGATCTTTCCAGCAAGATTAAGGCCAGGCCAATCACTTCATTCCCCAAACGTCTCTTTCACGTCACAGAGGCTCATGCAGGGCTCCTCCTGCAAAAATCAAGGCAGTATATGACTTTCAGAGCTTCAGTGAGAGCCCCAATGGGGCAGCAGAATAAGAATGACAGCAACTCCTGGCCCGGCCGCGCCGGGGTTTACCGAAACACCTCCTGCAGCTCCTCAACCCCCCAGAGCAGCCACGTTAGCGCGGATTGTCAGTCCGGGTCACGGGGAGGGAAGGAAGACAGACTTGAAGGCCCCAGTCCCATGACTCCGTTTATATGACATTCTGGAAAAGGCAGAACTCGGGACAGAACACAAGCCAGGGATCCCAGGGGCTGGGACTGGGGCCACAGCAGGACCTTTGGGGTGATGCAGTGTTCTTTGTCTCGACTGTGGTGGGGGCCACGCGGCCGTGGTGTCTCAGAAGGGTGAATGTTACTGTACATAAATTATACCTCAATATACAAGACAAATGATCAAATCATAGCAAAGTCCTGGACATGGAGCGTGACGCTGCTGTGCCACACTGCGTGTCCTTCATGCCACCGAACCATACACTTAAAAACGGTTACCACGGTGAGCTCCAGGTGGTGCATATTTCACCACAACAGGAGAAAGAAAACAATCGCCTTCGAGGGAATTCACTGCCGCCCGGAGGAGCTGCCCCACGTTTCCTCCACTGCAGGCTCTTCAAGCAGAGAACCTGCTGCACCTGCCCCTTCCGGCTGCTGCTCTTTAGTGAAGGGCTGTGGTGCCTGCATCACGACCATGCGCGTGGAGCCGCGTGACTCTGGTCCGGTTGGAGGCTGCTGCGTCTGTGGGACTGCAGCTGACGCTGATGCAGTGCCCATGTGGGCCTGGAGTGGGGAGGTCCCCCCTTAACCCTCAGGATGCGGTTCAATGACGGTCATTCCCCAGCAGAGAAGGTGGCCAGACGGGTGAGGGGAGCCAGGGCCCAGCCTGCAGGTGCAGCCCTCAGCCGGCCACCTGGCATGGAGTTTGCCAAGGACAGGGGCACAATGCCGAGGCTGGAGCCCAGGTGGAGACCTTACCCTCAGCCTGCCAGGCAGTGTGTCTGGACAGCAGCAGGGCCCTGGACACGCCCCTCCCTCCCCAGCACACCAGCCTCTGAGTGCGTCTGTTCATTTGTAATTATTTTGGAAACACCTGTTCAGCTACATGATGGGGGCAAGGTGTGGGGAGCGTCCTCTTTCCACAACACAGTTTGCTGCTGCAGGCTGTACAGAGGCTGCTTAGTGACACTGCCTCCTGGAGAGTCCGTCTGTCCCCGTCCCCTCCTCTGTCCGCACAGCTGCATTCCCACACAATATCAATTAGCCACAGCATCACCACCACCTGTGCCAGAGACGCGTCCCTCACTGATAACCAGCAGGTTTGGGGGAGCCATGTCCCCTCAAAGTTACCTTTTAAGCCTCATTAAGCAGAAAATCAGAGCTGACTTGCCACACCCATGCTCACTGAAAGGTGCCGACCACCCCCATGCCCCACCCCAGGCTCCAGGCCCCTGCAGGAAGCCCCCCTTCTTCCTCTTGTCAAATCTGATGGCCCAGGAGGCCCAGCTGCTGGCTGAGCAGGGCGGGTCAGGTGGAGGCTTCCAGGGGTAAAATATCGGGATCCAGGAAGTGACTGAGGCTCAGGGGATGGAACCCCCGCCCCACCAACCTAGTTCTTAATCCCTTTCTGCAGAGCCAATACTTGCCACATTCCGCCATTCCCATCCTGACCAGGTGGCTGCCACCTCATGCACTGGCCCTTCCTCCGCCTCCAGTCTGCACTGAACGCTCTCGCCCACCTTCCGGAACAGCTGTGAGGCAGAGGTGACCCCACCCTGCGTGAGGCTCAGGCGTTTCTCCCGGGCTGACACCCCATTTCCTCCAGGCCACAGCCACGAGATGCTCTTTGGTCTCGGGCCACATCTACACTGTGCATCTTGGGGCGATGCTGCAGTGGGCACAGCTGTGGCCTTGGGGACTGACAGTAAAGTTTTATTTTATTTTTAATATTTTTTGAGATGAAGTCTTGCTTTGTCGCCCAGGCTGGAGTGCAATGGCCACGATCTCGGCTCACTGCAACCTCCGCCTCCCCAGTTCAAGCGATTCTCCTGCCTCAGCCTCCAGAGTAGCTGGGACTATGGGTGCACACCATGCCCGGCTAATTTTTTTCTTGTATTTTCAGTAGAGACTGGGTTTTGCCATGTTGGCCAGGCCGGTCTTGAACTCCTGACCTCAGGTGATCTGCCTGCCTTGGCCTCCCAAAGTGTTGGGATTACAGGTGGGAGCCACCGCGCCCAGCCTGACAGTCAAGTTTTAAATCTGAGCTTTGGTGCTTTGGAAAGAGTAACCTTCTCTCCCAGCCTAAGGTTTCTCCTGAAAAAATGGTCAATGGAATCCCACAGGCCTGTTGTCTCCAGTCCACAGCTTCCATTTCAAAAGGCTCTGAAAATGGAAATGTTAAAAAAAACACTCGTTTGATAGCAAAGCCTGCCCTGGAGTGACCCGAGGCCGGATGTGGTGTTCGCCCCAGTTTCCCTTCCTGGGGGGAGAAAGCCTGAAGGGAGCCATGGCCGAAGGACCCCCACACCGACGACAGGCCGCCATCCTCCCTTTTCCTCGCCCTCCTCTGTCTGTGTCTGGGTTCAGGGAGGCTCCATGTGCCTCTGGCTGTGACGTCTGCCAGTGGGGTGTGCCCTGGGTGCCACGCAGCCTTCCTGCCAGGCAATGAGGACACACTGGCCTGCTCCCGTCTTCCCTTCCCTCTCTATGCTCAACCCTCCGATGGGCGCACTCATAGGTGGGGACAGCCCGGGAACCTCCAAAGCTCTGACTCTCTCTTCTCCTTCCAGAAAGGGTTACAGGACCTGACCTCTGGGGCACCCAACTCATTCTATTTGCCAGGGCTTTCCAGGTTTTAAGACTGAAAGGGCTGTGTCCTGGGAATTAGAATGGTGGCTCCCATCTCACCTCGGTGAAACACACAAGGCAAACTCGACAGAAAGGGAAGAAGGGCCCCAGAGATCTCTCAGGGCTGGGGGCGGAGGGAAGTGGGGGCAGCAGGGCTGTCCTGGCAGGTCAGGGTTGTGCTGTAAGAGGATGAAGGCGAGGGGGCTGGAAACCCACACAGAAAGAGAGCTGTATGCAACACTACACCACAAACATGCTTATATATGCACGCACATGCACACACCCCACATGCATGCACACACATGAAAGCACCCCACATGCATGCACACACCTCACACATGCATACACACCCCCACATGTATGCACACATGCCACACACATGTGCACACTCCCTCATGCATGCACACACACCACACATACACGCACACATACACACACCCTGCATGCATGCACACACACCTCATGCATGCACACACACCTCACACATGCACACACACTGCATATACATGCAGACATACCACACATATGCACACATACCCCACATGCAAGTACACATCCCCACACATATGCACACCCCCCACATGCATGCACACACCACACATATGCACACCCCCACATGCATGCACACACACCACACATACGCACACACATACACACACCCTGCATGCATGCACACACACCTCACACATGCACACACACTGCACATGCATGAAGACATACCACACATATGCACACCCCCCACATGCATGCACACATCGCACATATGCACACCCCACATGCATGCACACACATGCACACCACCACATGCACGCACACACATCACACACGTGCACACACATGCACACCACCACATGCATGCACACACATCACACACGTGCACGCATATGCACACCCCCACATGCATGCACACACATCACACACGTGCACACACATGCACACCACCACATGCACGCACACACACCACCCATATGCAGACAGACACACACACACCACATATGGACGCATGCACACACACATCATATATTCACACGTGTCCACACAGGCACACCACATGGACACACACATACAGCACACACAGACACACATACACAGACACAAACACAAGTTTGGGTAACACACTTGGGCAGAGATAATTTTTGCCCCATCTGATGTCTGCCTGTCTCGAGACTAGGCTGATGACAGGCGGTCAGTTGCCCCACCAAAGCCAGTCTTTTCTTTCCAGACCCGCCAGGCCTCCCACAAGCCAGATGAAACCAGTGACCAGGGGCTTGAGACTCACTATACATTTGGGATATTTTTAAAAGCATGGGTTGATGGTTAGGGGAGCAGAGCTACTCAGACAAGAGGGGGTGCACTGCAGAAGCACCCCATCTTCTGCAGAGAACATTGAGAGAGGAGGAGGAGGCGGCGGGAGGGGAAGGGGAGGGGGAACAGGGGAGAACAAGCCCAATGCTTTTCCTTCTGTTAGTGCTCTGGAAGCTGCTAAGGTAGAGGGCAGGAGAGCAGATGGCTTTGGATGCATCTGCTCATTCTGGACACACCGCTGAGGCCACCACCCTGAGGGTGGATCCAGAGTAAAAGCAGGGGTGTGCTTTTCTCCTCCTGGCAATAGGTGAAGATGCTTATTTTGGAAACCCAGATTCCTGAATGTGAAATGAACACCTTCCCGTTTGTCTGTAGTGCTTGAAATGAAAGCGAGGGCTTCACCAACTTCTCAGCTGAGGGCCATGGGGACACTCTCTGGCAGGTGGGATGGTTCTGCCCAGGGGCTTGGTTAGTGTGGGGTCTGGACAACGAGTTTCTCCCCTCTGTTTCTTCCACCAGCAGCCTGGGCCTGTTGGCACTCACTGGCTCATGGTCGGTGGGTTTCGGAATCCCAGTCCCTAAAGCTGTGGGTGTGTTCATGGACGGAACACCCTTGCGACGAGTCTCTCACCAGTTTGCATTACGTGGACCCACCGGGACGCGATGCCCCAGGAGTCTGCTGGCTGTGGACGATGGTTTTGTTTCCGTGCATGAAACGCAGAGACCGTTTGACCCTGTAACTTTGGTAGCTTTGGTGTTATCTGTGGTCGGAAAGCAGGAAGTGCTGGGGGCCGGAAGCAGATCCAGATGCCAAGAGCGCGTAGAGGCTCTGGACAACGGCGACAAAAATGCGTCCTGTCAGATGCCTTGTGGCCATCAGAGAGCACCGTGGGTCCTGTCTGTGTCTCGGGGTTTGTGGCTACAGATCCGGACTGGTGGAGGCCTCATTAGGACAGCAAGGGCCGCCCACGTGCACGGGGAGATTGGCCTCATGTCAGGGCGAATCAGGGGGTCCCAGGGGAGCAACTGACTGTGGGCTCATTACTTTTGACAAAACCCAGCTTGGAGGCAAAACGAGGCTGGCTAGGAAGAGGTGCAGACGTTCTCTGAGGCGCACTTTAGCCAAGATCATGGTCCCGTCCCCTGGGGTCCCAGGTGGGGCAGGCACGCTTGCTGGCCGTGTGTGTCTAGGGCAACAGAGACCATTGGCAGGCCCATGTGCCGCTCTGCGCTGTTTCTGACCACCACGGCCCCCAGAAACGCACGCAGAGGCAGCTTGCCTGCAAGGGCGGCTCTCGGAGGATGCCCACAGATGCCTGGGTAAAGACACACCAGGGAAAGACAGAGACAGGAGAGTCCACACTGGTGTGCTCAGAGACCCCCTTCCATCCATGCCCCTCAGAGGGGCTCCTCCTCTTATGTTAACTTCGAGGATAATTCTGACTGTCTTCCCATTCAGCTACTACACAACAGCTTTTATACATTTATGTGAGTAAATATGCCTCAGGCACGTCAGATTGGAAATAATACAGCATAAATCACTTTTTACAACAAGTAAAACAGTTGAATCAAAGGTGACTTTGCTAATTGTTTGAACCTTTTCTGCATTCGGGGTAGCACAGGTTTTGTCCCTTTGGGATTAAATTTGCAAACGCACATCAACTTTCTAATTTTACGAAACAGACTTTGGTTGGAGTATTGGAACACAGTATCCAGGGTTATGAGTTCAAAGAGGTAATTGTTGGAGAAATAATTTAATACATCACAAATCCCTCTATTTCCATCTCTTCAAATGGGATGCCAAAAGCGATTAAAGACTAAAAACATATCACAAGCAAATTCACATTAGAAAATTGCTGTAATCACTCTGCTGGATTAACCAGGGTTGAGGAGCCTCTGGCGGCTGGTTCCAACAGGAGGTCTTCGGAGAGCGATGGGGAAGCCAGAGTGGCTTTGGGGTTGGAGACCGTTTGTGCATTTCACCCATCCTTTCAGGAGAACGGTGTTTGTCCTTTACGAAGAGGTGCCTCTTCTCATGTTCCCATCCTGCAAGGGAAACAGACACGCGCATTTGGTAACGTAAGCGTCTGTAAAGCAGGCGGCTGGTCATTGGCTTAACCATAAGGTAAAACAAAGTTCCCCAACGAGTCTAGTGACAGCTGCGCTCATGAAAAAAAAATCCCATCGTTGGGATGAAATTATCAGCTAAAGGAAGTTGTTGGAAGCCAGCGTGCCTGGTCGACCAGGGTCTGTGCATGAATATCTGTGGGCTGGATGGACCCAGTGGCACCAGACAGGCCCTAGGGTGGAGCTGGAGCTGGGGCAGTTCTGCCCTGAGATACGAGGCCAATTGCCTGTTACTGAAAACCAGGGATGCAGTTTCAAGTGAGTGAATTTCTTAACTGGGGGAAGCAAAGCTCTTTGTAACACACTGGGCACCATCGGAACCAAAAGTGCTAGGGCCACGGTGCCTCACCCAGGAGGTGGGACAGTCCTTGGCAGCTTGGTTTCAGGCAGGAAACCGCATTTTAAGGGCTGCCTTGTCTGAGGTATGCTGACCACGGGGCATCCAAACGTGCGGAAATGCAGGAGAAGCGTCTGTCTCTTTAAGAAATGAAAAAAGGAGAGGCCCTGTGAACCCCTTGTTTGTTTTTTAACCTGCTGGGCCCTCTATTTTTACCCAGCAAGCTAGAGAGTCCCTGGGGAGCAAGGGAGCAGGCATGGCCATCAGTGCATGAAGACACAAGTGGGACCTAGTCAGGCAATCTGTGTCTCCTGACCCCAGCGAGGGACTCTTACAGAGCCACTGGGCTCGGAGAAGCCTGTCCCAAGCTTCCACAAACTAGGCTTCACAAAAGGACCCCTTTCCAAAGAGAGGCCAAGCCATCAAGACAATGGGTCTTGGCCAGGTGCGGTGGCTCACGCCTGTAATCCCAGCACTTTGGGAGGCTGCGGCAGGTGGATCACTTGAGGTCAGGACTTCAAGACCAGCCTGGGCAACATGGCAAAATGACGCCTCTACTAAAAACACACAGATTAGCCAAGTGTGGTGGCACTCGTCTATAATCTCAGTTACTCAGGAGGTGAAGCAGAAGAATAGCTTGAACCCAGGAGGCAGAGGTTGCAGTGAGCAGAGATCACATCACTGCAGTTCAGCCTGGGCAACAGAGTGAGACTCCGTCTCAAAAAAAAAAAAAAAAAAAAATTCTGTGAGTCGCTCAAGCAGCAGCCAGCAGGGCCCATACCTTTACTCTGTGGCTACAGGAGGAAGAAAGCAGCATGGCTCCCAGACAAACCCCTTGGCAGGGCTGGAGGACCCGAGGCAGTCACCACACTGGACTGACTTTGGGGAGTTCGCCTTGTAATCTGCTGTCTCCTGTTTCCTAGGCTTGCGTGTGGCTGGCATGTGTGAGGCTGGAGGGGCGTGTGGACCCAGTGACTCAGTGGGTACAGCCTCTGCCTTTCCTGCTGCCGGCCCGGGGCCCCAGCCCCAGCCCCAGCCCCAGCCCGTACTTTGGAGAAAAGCTCTTCGGAGAAAGGCTCAGTGAATCAGGATTGGAAGAAAAACAAGGATGGGGCATTTCCTATTTGCCCAGTTCTAGAATGGACTCCCTGAGTCCATGGCATTTCCCGGTTATTATTAAACAGAGAAAGAAGCAAGGAGCACTTTGTATGCTTGGCATTTTCACAGCCGAGAGCTGCAAAACCCGAGGCTGCCAAACCACGCGTGATCACTGAACATTGAAACGCATTGAAACATGGCTGGTATGAACAGAGCTGGGCTTTAAGGGCAAAACGCATGCTGGAACTTGAAGACTTAGTGCCAAGAAAGTAAAACATTGAATAATTTTAAATACTGATGACACACTGACATTGTATTTTGGATGTGTTGGGATAAGTATTAAGTTATCAGTAAAAATAATTTCACTTGCTTCTATTTCCTTTTTTAATATGGCCACTTGAAAATGTAAAATTCTACACACGTCCACATTCTCTACGTACAGCAACACTGGTCACAGGGGGTAGTGTGAACACCTTGGTTCTGGGGATGTGGCCTCCCACCTCCCACAGCCTGCATGTGTGAACACCTCGGTTCTGTGGACGTGGCCTTCCGCCTCCCACGGTCTGCACATCTCCAACTAGAAGGAATCTAAAGGTAAGCATCTTAGCCAGACCTGGTGGCTCAGCCTATAATCCCAGCACTTACTTGGGAGTCCGAGGCAGGCAGACCACTTGAGGTCAGGAGTTCAAGACCAGCCTGGCCAACATGGTGAAGCCCCATCTCTATGAAAAAATACAAAAATTAGCCAGGCGTGGTGGCACACATCTGTAGTCCCACCTACTAGGGAGGCTGAGGCAGGAGAATCACGTGAACCTGGGAGGCAGAGGCTGCAGTGAGCCAAGCCAAGATTGTGCCACTGCACTCCAGCCTCCGTGATGGAGCGAAACTCTGTCTTAAAAACAAAACGAAACAAAACAAAAACAGGGTGAGTGTCTTGAAAAGCTCCTTGGTGTTCGATTCCTCCCCGAGTGTTGGGGGAAGGGTGGCTCCTGGTGGGCGGTGATGCTGAAGTTCTTTCTGGGTGATCCCCAGCCATTCTCAACACGCCTGCAGGAGCACAGCCGTCAGAGAAAAGACGAGCAGACCCCCACGTTTCTCGGGAACCACGGGCTTGCACGGGCACCCGCGTGGGTTCTATTTTGCTGTGTGCCAGATGTGGGCACACGGGCTGTGGAGGGCTGTCTTGGAATGAGAAGATCCTTGGGCAAACCTGAGAAAGGCCAAATGGCACCGAGATAGCCCAGGTGGCTTCACGAGCAGCCACTGCAGAGAAGGCGAGCTAATTCTTCTCTGAAACGCTACTCTCCGCTCAGGCCAAGTGAGACGCATGCAGACTTTCGTAGAACAGTAGAAAAACAGCTTTGTCATGTACAGAAAAGTTTAAATGTAACTTGAATTTTTATTTAAATTATCAGAATAATTTTTGATTAGTGAAGTGGTTCTTTCATAAACTTATTCTCCACCCAAAGAGGGAAAGAGAGAGTTTTTTTTCCTCTGCCTTTTTCCTTATGATTTCACATATTTGCTATAATAAGTGGTTGCTTTTGGATCAGTTTTAGCATCTCAGAGATTCTTCAGACTCTGGTTTAGAGTGGACACAATTCTCTGAAAAATGAAATTATGATGAATTCAGCTACAAATGAACACCATTTCACTTGATGTTAAAATTTAACCATATTATTTTTATAAAATAAATGGAAATAAAATGCTTTACTCTGAATATAAATGACGTACCAATGTCTCTGATTTTAACCAGAATAAATACCCCTGTTTCGAATTCTGATAAGCAGGTAATTTATTTAAGATCACGTTGAAATGTCCTAGAAGTGAAGGACATTTGAGTTTCCAGCTTTCCCATTTTATTTAAAAGGGGAAAAACGTTGTCTGGTACTCAGCTTTTCGAATGTGCAAAACTGATAAACTAGTCCATTAGAGGGGGGAAAAAAGACAATGAAATAAAAGTGGAAATTAGCAGAAACCAGTATTAGGCATATGTCTTTATGAATAAGACTTAACCATACACTTCATTTTACAAGTACAGAAGGCCCTCTGGAATGTATTAATCAAAGTTAAACGCTGTAGACAGGCGCGTTGCAGGGCGCCGGCCCTCTCCCCTTGGCATTACCGACAGCCGAGGAAATTGGGTTAATAAAGCCGGATAGTGCGGCGCGCGCGGCCGCGAACAGGCGCGGACAGCTGGGTCCCCGGGGGCGCCCTGCCCGGCTCCCTGGACCCCGGATGGTGGCAGAGCCGGGAGCTGCGCAGCGCATCTCCGTTCGCATCCGGGGGGCGCGGGGCCCGCAGCAGCGTACTCACCCGTAGCCCGGCCTCCTCCCTCCGAAGCGCGAGGGGATCGGTGGGGAGGGGGCTTTGCTGGACACCAGGGCCAGACGACGGGGCCCTCCCCTGACCGTCCAGGGTTAAGTAGGGCTCGGGCTGTTAGGACCCTCCTCCACGCAGCCCTCCGAGGCAGAGGGCCCGCAAGGCGGTCTCCATCCGACTCCACCGCGCGGACGTCCCGGGCAGGGGATGGCGGCGGTGCGGGAGGCCAGGGGACGTTTAGGGGACAAATCCCGCAGACTTCGAGGCAGCCGGCGCCGATGTCCACTTCCCAAATAAATAGAACAAACTCCTACTTGGAAAAGGCCGAAAGCTCTTCGCCTGGGCTCTTCCTGCGCCCGCCGTCCAGCTCCTCTGCAAACGGCCATCGTGGGCTCTCCTCAGGGCTGCGGAGTCGCGGAGTCACCGAGGTGGGAGGTGCCGGCCACGCGCGTCCTCGGGAACAGAGCACTGCCCTGCAGTTTAGCACGAAGGGCCGACTGGAGCGGGAGCGCGAGGCCCACTGCGGGAGGATCACGAGCCACTAAGTCCGACTTTGCTTAGTCTCCACCCTCCGTGCGCCTCAGGTCAGGACCTCCTGTCCGGAATCTGACAAGTGCCGGTCCTCGCCGCCGCCCTGGAACACTGCGGTGGTCTTCTTTCGGGGGCGAACGGCAGTGCCCGAAGAATGCTGTACCCACCCCGTTCCTAGACTTGCTGGGTCCCGACAATGCCCAGTGGGTGCCACGAGTTCCGGGGCGCAGAGCACAGCGTCCGGCTCCGGAGTTCAATCCCGCGTCCCGACGGCTTTGGCGCTTCCCGTTGCGCCAAACTGTTCGCCGCGCACAGGCTGGAAGCGAGGTCGGGCCGCCTCCTCCCTGTCTGCAGGGTCCCTCCAGGCCTTTCGTGTCCGGGCAGAGCGACAGTCACACGGGAGATCGGAGGACGCGTGCGGGAGGGGCGCGGGCCCGCGCGGTCACGGCTTCTCGTGACAGTGTTTGCAAAGGGCGGAGGGCGTCCCGGAGAAGGCGGCGCACTTGTCAGGGCAGGGGCCCAGCGCAGCGCCCGCCGAGAAGGGACACACGGTGGCCTGGCCGAAGGGCGTCAAGGGCGCGGCGGCCACGGGCGCAGCCAGGCCCTGGCCCTGGTTGAGGAAGGCCACCAGGCGCCGCATCTCGTCCAGAGCCTGCGCCTGCATGAGGATGTAGTTCTTGGCGAGCAGCAGCGTGGCGATCTTGGAGAGCTTGCGCACCGACGGGCTGTGCGCATAGGGGATGACTGCCCGCAGCCCGTCCAGCGCGTCGTTTAGGTCGTGCATGCGCCGCCGCTCGCGCGCGTTGATGCTGAGCCGCAGGGACCGCTGCTCTCGCGGCCGCCGCCGCCCGTCCCCAGCGCCCCCCGGCCCGCGCCGCCGCCGCCGCTGCTCAAAGGCGTCGTCCTCGTCGCCGCTCTGTTCGCCGCTGCTCTCCGCCGCCGGAGCTGGGGCGCCAGGTGCGGGCGCCGCTGGTAGATCGCCGCCCGGGCCCGGAGCGCCGTAGCCGCGGGCCGCTTCGGGACCTCGCGCCGCCCCGTAGGCGAGACCCGCAGCCGCCGCCGCGTAGCCGTGGCTCAGTGCCAGGTACGCGTCCCCCGACAGCGACTTGAGCTCGGCCATGGCCGCGCCGCCTGGGCTCGGGGGCTCGCCGGGTGGGCGGATGCTCATGCGGGTGAACCACCCCCGAGGCCCGCCCGAGCCCGCCGCTGCAGCTGCGATGCGGCTCCCGGCTCTGCGCGTCGGTCCGGCCTGCCTGCGAGTCCCAGAGCCTCTGAGCCCGCTGCCTCCTCCGCCTCTTCCTTCTCTCCCACCTCCTCTCTCTCCCAGCCGCGGTGCGCAGGGGGCGGGCTCTACCGCCCACTCGCCCCCGTTTCGGTTTTAAGCCGCGGAGGCGCCCGGTGGGACTTCGCTGCTGTCCAATCAGGGGGGACCGGGTGAGCGCCTCTTCCCGGAGCTGGGCTCCAGCAGCGCTGCAGGCTGATAGGCCGGGGGTAGAGGCTCTGGAGAGGGGCGGCGCGGGGCGGCGGGGTCCTGGAGCGTTCCTACTTGCTTCTCCACGCCCCGGCTGCCACCTCCGGCCGCCCTGGGGATTCCGCACCAAACGCACGCGTCCCACGTGGGCACCTGCCTTGGTCAGTCTTTGAGTCCGACCCTAGCGCAGGAGTTCCCGGCGACACGCAGGGGCCAGAGCCGGGGGCGGGCAGCAATAGCACCAGCACCAGCACCAGCGCCAACACCCTGTCCCGCTGAGGGGCCGCTTCGGGTCGGGGTCGGGGTCGTGGGCGCTGTAGTCCAGCCGCGGCGCAGCGTGTACCCGGAGCCTGCGCACTCCCCACTCGGGGCGCCCTGTGGCCAGGCTTGAGGGGCGGAGTAAGAGGGAGTTTCTAGAACCTGTTGAAAAACGCCACGAGCGTTGCAGGCAGGGGAGGGCAGGAAGGTGGAGGGCAGCGCGGCCTGGAGCTCCCCGGGTGGCGGGGTGGGGTGGGGGGCTCTGTGAGCTGCAGGACGGCCTCCTCCCTGCCAGTCGCTTCCTGGGCATCTATCAGTGAAACGCGTGGGGCTTGGTGGGCTTTCCCGGAGCTTCCAATCCCCTGGGGTCCAACCACAATGCATGGGAATGTGGCCAGCCTCGGACTCGCCTTTTCAGTCCTCTTCCAACCCCACATGAAGACGAGGACCCCAGCGCTTCTCCCAGGTGGGAACCTGCCTGCAGGCCCGGCCAAGTGCTGAGGCTAGAGTGTGCTGAGGGATAATAGTTTCTCCGCTCTTCGCTTGGGTGGGAGACGGGGCCACCCTGGCCTCTGGCACGAGGTGGAGCGCCCGTCGGGCCCTTCTGTGTGACCTGGGCAGAGCCGCATACCCTCTCTGTTCTCCAGGTTCCGCCCCAGGAGGAGCCACAGAGATGGGGCTGTGTGTGCAGCCCCGGGAGGGGAGTGGGCGCTGCAAGTGTGTGGGGTGGATGTGCTGTCTGGAAGGCTCTGGGAACGCAGCAGTGACCGGCCTGCCCCGTGGTTCCCTGCCGGGTTCGGGGTGTGAGGAGACAGATGCATGGATAAGTCGCTGTGGGAAACTCAGGCCTTTGTCCTGGCGGAGGGGATTGGGCCTGAGGCAGCCTCTGCGGGGCTGCGCGTCCTGTGGCACCGGCCTCACCCCCGGCACACGCCGGCCAGGAGCGCAGGGACCCCGAGGACGGAAGCGTCTGTCTGAGGCCCTCTCCTGGGCCCCACACCGCCTTCGGGGCTGATGCGGACCGGGAATTGGGGAGACCTGGTGTGGAGGAGGCCGCTGTGTTTGGGCCTGGGTCTGAAGGGTGAGTGGGTGTCATTGTGGCCACGGGCCGGCGTCCCGGGAGCATTCAGGTGGCCAGAGGCGGCCTGGCACAGGGGAGGGCAGTGAGGGGCGCCGGTGGGGCCGGGACCAGGCCTGTGGGACCGTTCGAGTCACTGGGGAGTTTGGTCTTTATGGGAAGAAAGGCGCCCTGGCCATTCGGAGAGCCACTCTGGCGCTGCTGCCGGTGCCGTCCGGGGCTGCGGGGCCTCCTCCTGGGCCTGAACTGCAGGGCTGGTGGGGGCGGTGGGGGAAGGTGGCTGCACAGGTCCCCGGAGCTGGAGGAGCGGGAGGATGGGGTTGACCAGGAGGGGAAGCTATGGACCCGGAGAATGTCGGAGGCCCCCGAGGGGAGGTGCAGGCAGCGCTGGTGGGAGGCCTCGGAGGGGTATGCGGTAATTGGCATCACGAGTGTGGTGAGAGTAGCTTTTAAAGCATCGGCTGGAGCAGGGTCCTCATTAAAGCCAGAGGCGCTGACGCCGTGGGGCTGGGGCTGGGGCTGGGGCTGGGGCTGGGGCTGGGGCTGGGGCTGGGCCGGGGCTTTGGGAGGTCCGAGCTCCCCAGCAGGGAGCAGGGCTCTGGGCCAGTTCCCAGGCCCAGTTAATCAGGAACCTTCAATAGGATCGGCCTTGGCTCAGAAGGTTGGAGGCAGGGATGGGCAGCGGGTAAGGGATGGGGCGCACGAAACGGCACCCGGGGGAGGCCCCTGCTGCGGCCCCTGCAGGACCCGCCGCAAATTCCGGGCTTCAGCCCAGCGAGCGTCAGAGGCGGCGTTTTCGGTGCGACGCTGCCACCTGCTGGCTGCCTGGGAGATTGCACCCCAGCGGCGCAGAACCCGTGTTTCTCAGAGGGGCCGGGAGGGGTGAAAATGCACGTTCCCAGGCCCTCCCGGATTCTGCTCAGGTGGGCGCTGGGGGCTCGTTCACAGACGCCCGCCCACATGTTAGGGGAGCTGGAGGAACCTGACGTCTCCGCCCTCGAGTGCCCCTCTGAGCTGAGGTTGGACGTTTGCACAGGAGCAAGTGAGCCTGGGGAGTTGAGGGCTGAGCGGGGGTCCCAGCTGATGAAGCAGCCCCGCACCTTGGCCAGCTTCTCGAATCTCCTGTGGTCAGAGACTGTGGAAAGCGGGAAGCGGCTCGTAGGCGTTTACCAGGCCAGCTGCTCATACTTTCTGGCCTCAGTTTCCACATCTGTAAAGTGGGGTCTGTCCTCAACCCGTGTGCTCTAGCAACGGCCCTGTGGAGTGGGTCTGCAACTGCGGACTCACTTGTCCTGGGCTGTTCTGAACCAGTGGTTCCCCCGTCCTCCCAGGAGACAGCACCTGTGGCGGGGCAACAGTCCCTGCAGCCGACCCTGGCTCCCACCGCGCCCTGGCCCTGGGGGTGCCCAATGACCAGGGTGTGCTGTGGCCCGAGTGAGCACCCTGTGGGCGTCACTGCTGTCCGTGCTGCTGGGATTGGGTTGTCACCACTTGGGGAAGGGTGGTCTGGTGGGGCACAGTGGGGGCACCAGGTGGTCAGGCTGGGTGGGAGTTGAGCCCCTGCTGGGTGGCGGGAGAGGGAGGGAGCCCCCGCTGGGTGGGGGGGGAGGGAGGGAGCCCCCGCTGGGTGGGGGGAGTGGGGGAGAGCCTCCCTGGGTGGAGGGAGCGGGAGAGAGCCCCCACTGGGTGGTCTTGGACCAGCCAGCTTCTTGCCTGCAGGGCATGGCACTAGTAACTGGAACAACCCACCCTGCCCCTCCCAGAGACGGCGCCTCCTCAATGCTCCCCTTTCACAGGAGGTAGGGTCTTCTAGAGATCAAAACAGGGAGGAGGAAAGAAATCGTACCTGAGGCCCCTGCCCCAACCCTTGGACCCACACTCTTTGGTTTTTAGGGACAAGGCCCAGGCCCTGGGATTTGAAGACTCCACCTTTTCTTTCGTGTTTATATGTGCTGTGTCATATGTTATCACATGAAGTTGATCACTGTGACCATTTTCAGGTGCACAGCCCAGGGGCATTATACACATTCGCGGGCTTGTGCAGCCGACGCCCCCATCCATCCCCAGAATGTTTGCATCTTCCCCAACTGAAACTGTCCCCAGTAACCCCTGCTCCCCTCCTCCCCCACCCGCTGGAAACCACCACTCCGCCTCCCACCTCTGCATTTGACTGCTCCAAGTACCTCAGAAAATGGCCTCATGCGGTCTCTGCACCTTCACATCCGGCTTATTCCCAGCGTTTGGCCCGTGGGGGTGGTGAGCACACCTGTCCAGCTCCTGCTTTCATTTCTTTCAGGGAGTTCTCACGTGGTCTTCAGAGGTTGCCACACGCTGCTTCCCACAGCAGCTGCACCACCTTACCTTCCAACAGCAATGGACAAGGGCTCTAATCTAATCTCTTCATATTCTTGCAAACACTTGTTATTTTGTGTGTGTGTGTGTGTGTGTGTGTGTGTGTGTTTTGAGACGGAGTCTCGCTCTGTCGCCCAGGCTGGAGTGAGTGGCGCCATCTCGCTCACTGCAAGCTCCGCCTCCTGGGTTCATGCCATTCTCCTGCCTCAGCCTCCCGAGTATCTGGGACTACAGGCGCCCGCCACCTCGCCCGGCTAATTTTTTTGTGTTTTTAGTAGAAACGGAGTTTCGCCGTGTCAGCCAGGATGGTCTCAACCTCCTGACCTCGTAATCTGCCCGCCTCAGCCTCCCAAAGTCCTGGGATTACAGGCGTGAGCCACTGCGCCCGGCCTTTTCTTTTCTTTTCTTTTCTTCTTTTAATAACAGTCATCCTGCTGGATGTGAAGGGGCATCTCACTGTGGTTTTGATGTTGCGTTTCCTTAATAATTAATGGTGTTGAGCATCTTGCCTTCAGTGTATAACTCCTCCTTTTCATGGTGATGATAAGTTTGTATTAGAGTTCCTGTGAGTGACACGGTGGGTATCATTCCTTCTGTCATTTATCATGTCTTAACAGTTTTCTTGTCAAACATCACTAACAAATAGCCTATTTTACATAAAATGCATCGATGGGCCAGGCGTGGTGGCTCACACATGTTATCCCAACACTTGGGAAACTGAGACAGGAGGATTGCTTGAGCCCAGGAGTTGGAGACCAGCCTGAGCAACATAGTGAAACCCTGTCTCTACAAAAACTAAAACAAAAAAATCAGCCGCGCGTGGTGTCGTGTGCTTGTGGTCCCATCTACTCAGGAAGCTGAGGTGGGAGGATCACTTGAGCCCAGTAGGTCGAGGCTGCAGTGAGCCGTGATAGTGCCATTGCACTCCAGCCTGGGTGACAGAGCAAGACCCTGTCTCAAAAATAAATAAATGAAATGAAATATAAAATCATAAATAAAAATAAAAAGCTGTAATGGCCGGTGTTGGACATGGGACGGCTTAAGCGCAGATAGTGTCTGAAAGATGCCTGAAGAATATTTCCTTTCAGCCTCCTCATGTTTCTACTGATTTGGTTTTACAACCCCAAACTTGGGTTTGGGTTGTGATTTTTTTCTGTGAAATGTGCTAAGGTGCTAAGTCCTTCAAAAAATGGAATCGTGCAATCTTTGTCCTTTCGTGCCTGGCTTATTTCACTGAGACTGCGGGTGACTCTGCCCCCTACCCCCACTGTTGCTGTGGGTGTCAGGTGGGGAGGGGGTGCCTGAGCAGGGACGGAGGCCCCGCCCTGGGGGGCTGCTCAGCCTTCCCACACCTGACTCCTGGTGTCTCCTGCTGAGCGTCTCTCAGAGGCACTGGAGCGCCCTCTGTGCCCCCCGCATTCTTACTGAGGAGATGATGTGGCTGCGCCCACCCAGTGCCACTCCGTGGATGTTCACTTCGCCTGGGGAAGACGAAGAAGGGGCTGCTCTCACCCCTTTGTTCTCGTTCAAGTTGTTAGTGGAAGCTCCACCAAACAGGTCACGTCATCACAGCACCTGACAGTTTACAGACGGCTTCATCCCCCACTCCCCTCGCCCCCACCACCAGCACCGTGACGAGCCATTCTAGCGTGGTGAGAGGAAGATGTTTTGTTTCGTTCCTTTTCTTTTCTTTTCTTTTCTTTTCTTTTGAGACTGCATCTTGCCCTGTTGCACAGGCTGGAGTGCAGTGGCTCAGTCTTGGCTCACTGCAACCTCTGCCACCTGGGCTCAAGGGATCCTCCTACCTCAGTCCCCTGAGTAGCTGGGACTACAGGCGCCCGCCACTATGCCTAGCTAATTTTTGTATTTTTTGTAGAGACGGGGTTTCACCATGACCACCATGGCCAGGCTGGTCCCGAACTCCTGACCTCAGGTGATCCACCTGCCTTGGTCTCCCAAAGTGCTGAGATTATAGGCATGAGCGACTGCGCCCGGCCAAGAACAGCTTTATTTAGACATAATTCATGTACTGCACGCTTCACCTGTTTAAAGCATGCAGTTCAAAGATTATTAGTATATTCACAGCATTAGGCCACCATCACACAATCAGTTTCAGGACATTTTCATCCCCCAGAAAAAGCATCCTGCATCCCTTAACCCTCATTCCCATCTCCCCTCCCCCAGCCCCTGGTAGCCACAGACCCACTTCCTGGCTCTGTGGACTGGCCATTCTGTGCATTGCATGTAAATGGAATCGTGCATAGGTGGCCCTTGGTGGCTGGCTCCTTTCACTCCGTATCATGCCTTTTAGGGCCATCCACGCTGTAGGAGAGGATGTTTTAATGCCATGTGGGGCACATATCAGACAGCCCCTTGGGATCCACCACCTGCCAATTCATGTCCCCCCATGGGACCTTTAGTGTCCCCAGGGAGTGCTGCTTGGCGGGTCCCCAGGGAGGGTCCTGGCGGGCAGCACAGTGGGCATCAACACGGAGTGGTTTCTCCCCCCACACTGCATCTGTGTTCTGTGGCACCACTGTTACTTGCAGTAATAAATGTCACCTAGAGAGACGACAGGACAGGGTGCTGACAGGTGTGAAAACTCAGGGGAGAAACCCAGGTTCTGGTGTGGGCAGCTGGGGCCCTGGCGACACTCCCTAATCTCCAACATTGACAGGCTCCTGGCCGACTGGGTTTCTTCCCAGTGGAAATGCCGGGCAGCTCCTGGTCACCGCAGGGCACGGGTCCCACTTCTTGCCTATCTCCCGCCGTGAGGCAAATCCCCTGTGACCTCCACTCCTGGCAGTGAGGTGAGTCGCATTGATGCAGTGACGACCTCTGTGCCTGGCCCTCGCCATCCCCACGCTGAGATAGCCCCAGGGCTGAGCACATCTCTGCCTCCAGGAAGCCTTGTCAACATCCTCCCCCGACAAAGGACAAGACCTTGCTGAGCCTTGCTCTTCTCTACAGCAGTGACTGGAGCAGCCACAGGTTGGCAATTCTGTCTAGTCACATCGCTGTTGCCTAGCTGCTTCTAGGTGTGGAGCCTTCAAATTTGTTTAAAATGAAATGCTCTTAGCAGATTTTATTTTTATTTTTATTTTTATTTTTTTGAGATAGAGTCCCTCTCTGTCACCCGGCTGGAATGCAGTGGCGCAATCTCGGCTCACTGCACCTTCCGCCTCCTAGGTTCAAGTGATTCTCGTGCCTCAGCCTCCTGAGTAGCTGGAATTATAGGCACCCATCACCACGCCCGGCTAATTTTTGTATTTTTCGTAGACATGGGGTTTCGCCATGTGGGCCAGGCTGGTCTCGAACTCCTGACCTCAAGAGATCCAACTGTGTCGGCCTCCCAAAGTGCTGGGATTACAGGCGTTAGCCACCACGCTGGACCTAGTAGATTTTGTTGTAAGAAAGCAGTGCTACATTTTGTTATTGTTTTTGTTTTAACTTTTATTTTAGGTTCAAGGGTACACGGCAGGTTTGTTACGTAGGTAAACTTGTGTCCTGGGGGTTTGTTGTACAGACTATTTCATCACTCAGGTACTAAGCCTAGTACCCATAATTATTTTTTGTGATTGTCTTCCTCCTCTTATCCTTGACCTTCCAGTAGGCCCCAGAGTGTGTTGTGCCCCTCTATTGTCCATGTGTTCTCATCATTTAGCTCCCACTTATAAGTGAGAACATGCAGTATTTGATTTTCTGTTCCTGGGTTAGTTTGCTAAGGATAATGGCTTCCAGCCCCATCCATGTTCCTGCAAGGGACAGGATCTCATTCTTTTTTATGGCTGTATAGTATTCCATGATATATATGTATGATTTTCTTTATCCATTCTATCATTGATGGGCATTTAGGTTGATTCCATGTCTTTGCTATTGTGACTAGTGCTGTGATGAACATATGTGTGTGTGAATCTTTGTGGTGGAACGATTGATATTCCTTTGGGTACATACTCAGTAATGGGATTGCTGGGTCGAATGGTCATTCTGTTCTTAGCTCTTTGAGGAGTCACCACACGACTTTCCACACTGGTTGAACCCTCATGGGCAGTGTTTAAACCTTCCCTTTTCTCTGCAACCTTGCCAGCATCTGTTATTTATTTATTTTTTTCACTTTTAAGTAACAGCCATTCTGACAGTGCTAAATTTTGTAAATAAATGTTGGATGAATATGCGGGTATATGAATGCCTTTTGGGCTTTCCTTTCTTGCTGTCTTCTTTTCTTTTCTTTTCTTTTTTTTTTTTTTTTTGAGACAGAGGCTCACTCTGTCACCCAGGCTGGAGTGCAACGGCACGTTCTAGGCTCACTGCAGCCTCCATCTCTTGGGTTCAAGTGATTCTCCTGCCTCAGCCTCCCGAATAGCTGGGATTACAGGTGCCCACCATGCCCAGCTAACTTTTGTATTTTTAGTAGAGACGGGGTTTCACCATGTTGGCCAGGCTGGTCTGGAACTCCTGACCTCAGGTGATCCACTCACCTCGGCCTCCCAAAGTGCTGGGATTACAGGTGTGAGCCACTGTGCCTGGCCTTTCTTGCTATTTTCTAATTTTTCGTACTGTGGTCAGTGAGCATGGCTCTCATGATGGTCATTTTATTAGATGTAGTTGAAGTTTCCTTTCTGTTCTAATGTGGTCATGGTCAATCTTTGAAAATGTTCCGTGTGTGTGTGTGTGTGTGTGTGTGTGTGTGTGTGTCTTAGACAATAACCACCCCAACCCAACGAAGGGTAGGGTTCAAATCCTTAAGGCTCTTATTTTTCTGTGTATTTGTCTATCAGATGCTGAGAGATGTGACAAAGTTCCTTACATATAACTGAACTGTAACTAAAGCTGAGGGACTGCAAGGAAAAACGGCCAGTCCCTGCAAAGCTATTCTGCTGAGTATAGCGAGATTAATCTGGAAATTTTATTCCCTAAGGACATTAATATGATGGCTTCCTTTCTTTGTTAAGACCTACACTAGGCCCAGCATGTGGTCAATTAAAAACTATTAGTACACTTACTTTTTTTCAGAGCAGTTTTATGTTTACAGAAAAATTGATCAGAAAGTACAGGGAGTTCCCAGGCGGGACTCCTCACTGCCTCCCACTTTCCCCTATTATTAACATTCTGTGTTAGTTTGTTACATTTGTTACAATGTGTGAACCAGCATCGATACATGATATTTATTTATTTGTTTATTTATTTATTTTGAGACAGAGTTTTGCTCTTGTCACCCAGGCTGGAGTGCAACGGCACCATCTCGACTTACCACAACCTCTGTCTCCCGGGTTCAAGAAATTTTCCTGCTTCAGGCTCCCGAGTAGCTGAGATTACAGGTGCCTGCCACCATGCCCGGCTAATTTTGTGTTTTTAGTAGAGACAGAGTTTCACTGTGTTAGCCAGGATGGTCTCGATCTCCTGACCTTGTGATCCGCCTGCCTCAGCCTCCCAAAGTGCTGGGATTACAGGCAGGAGCCACCGCACCCGGCCCAACCAGAGAAAGTTCTTAGTAAGATGGAAGATTTAAACCCAAAGACACCAAGAACTAAACAAAACATAAATGGAAAAATGTCCCAATGGAAAAAATGGAAAAATGTCACAAGCTCACGGAGCTTGCAGTGAAGAGCCGAGATGGCGCCACCGCACTCCAGCCTGGGCGAGAGTGTGAGACTCCGTCTCAAAAAAAAAAAAAAAAAAAGGAACTTTCTCTGGTTCTATGGTCATTTTTTCTTTCTTTTATGCCTTCATTTAAATTGCTTGGATATTGAATAGTTTTAATTATTCCGTTTCCCCCTCTGCTGGCTTGCAAGAAGGACATTGTTATACTGTTTTTTAGTTGCTACCAGACATCCCAACACACAGACTTGGTGTCTTAAGTTCTTCTATTAATCAACACTTTTGTTCTTTTTTTTACTAATGCGAGAGACTTAGAACTCTTCATATAGGGTTGGAGGGCAAATGAGATTGTAAAAGTCAGGTGGGCACGGTGGCTCACGCCTGTAATCCCAGGACTTTGGGAGGCCGAATTTGGGTGAATCATTTGAGGTCAGGAGTTCGAGACCAGCCTGGCCAACATGGTGAAACCCCGTCTCTACTAAAAATACAAAATTAGCTGGGCATGGTGGCGGGCACCTGTAACCAGCTACTTGAGAGGCTGAGGCACCAGAATCACTTGAACCTGAGAGCAGAGGTTGCAGTGAGCTGAGATCTCGCCACTGCACTCCAGCCTGGGCAACAGAGAGAAACTCCATCTCAAAAAAAAAAAAAAAAAAAAGAAAAGATAAAAAAAAAGGAAGTCAAATACTTGACAACAATGACATATATTTTATTTATTTATGTATTTATTTATGTAGTTATTTATTTATTATTTCTTCGAGATAGAGTCTCACTGTGTTGCCCAGACTGGAGTGCAGTGGTGCGATCTCGGCTCACTGCAACCTCTGCCTCCTAGGCTCAAGCAATTATCTTGTCTCAGTCTCCTGAGTAGCTGGGATTACAGGCGCATGACACTACTGCCTGGCCATTTTTGTATTTTTAGTAGAGACAGCGTTTTGCCATGTTGGCTAGGCTGGTCTTGAACTCCTGACCTCAAATGATCTGTCTGCCTTGGCATCCCAAAATGCTGGGATTACAGGTGTGAGCCTTGGCGCCTGGCCAATGACATATGTTTTAAATCCACCAAGATGTTACTGTTGTTTTGTCTAGATAATATGAATTTGTGTGTACCCACATCTTTACCATTTTTCTTGTTCTTTGCTCCTTTTTGTTTGTTTGTTTTTTTGAGACGGAGTCTCGCTCTGTCGCCCAGGCTGGAGTGCAGTGGCGCGATCTTGGCTCACTGCAACCTCCACCCCTCCAGGTTTAAGCAATTCTCTGCCTAAGCTGGGATTACAGGTGCGTGCCACCATGCCCGGCTAATTTTTTTGTATTTTTAGTAGAGACGGGGTTTCACCATTTTGGCCAGCCTGGTCTTGAACTCCTGACCTCGTGATCCACCTGCCTCGGCCTCCTAAAGTGCTGGGATTACAGGCGTGAGCCACTGCACCCGGCCATTAGTTCTCTGCTCCTTAAATCTCGATGCTTTGATCTTGCACAATCTCCCTTCTGCCTTGAGAGCACCTTTCATATTTCCTTTGCTGAGAAAATGATGGTGACAAATTCTCTCAGTTTTTCTTGGTCTGAAAATGTTTTTTATTTTTCCTTCATTCTTGAAGGATATTTTTGGTGGACATTAAATTGAGTCTTACTTTCGTTTAGATTTTAAAGATATTCTATTGTCTTCTGGCTTTGTTGTTTTCCACTGAGAAGTCAGAATACCTTCAAAATATTATCAATTGGACTGAGCTGACTTTTTCTTAAATAAACTTTTTTATTATAGAAAATTTTTGTCTACATAGAATTAGATAGAATAGTAAAAGAAGCTCTCAAACCCATCAGCCCACAGCCCACTGGTCCTCTAGCCCCCTATTCATTTTTTTTTTCTTTTTGAGACAGGGTCTCGCTCTGTCTCCCAGGCTGAAATGCAGTGGCACAATCATGGCTCACTGCAGCCCCGACCTCCTGGGCTCAGGTGATCCTCCCACCTCTACCTCCCTAGTATCTGGGACAACAGGTGTCACCACATCAGGCTAATTATTTTTTCATATTTTTTGTAGAGATGGGTTCATTCTATGTTGCCCAGGCTGGTCTTGAACTCCTGGGCTCAGGGGATCTGCCCACCTCAGCTTCCCAAAGTGCTGGGAATATAGGTGTGAACCACGGTGCCTGGCCTGTCATGTTCTTTCATCTGTAAATATCTCAGAATGGATCACAGAGTATAAGGACTTTTTTAAAAGCCTGCAGCCACAATACCATTAACATACCTAAAAATGAGCGATGAGTATGGATTTAATCATATTAAGGAATTACAATTCCTATTTCTATTGTCTCATGATGCAAATTATTTCCAGTTTTTAAAAAAGATCAGGATCCAAATGAAGTACACACATTGTGATTGATTGACATTGTGATTGATTGACATTGTGATTGACTGACATTGTGATTGATTGACATTGTGATTGACTGACATTGTGATTGACATTGTGATTGATTGACATTGTGATTGATTGACATGATTGTTTGACATTGTGATTGATTGACATTGTGATTGATTGACATTGTGATCAACTGCTGTGTCTTTACGTTTTCCTTTCACTCTGTGGGTTCCCTGTCCACCTCGTTTTTCTGGAGATTTGTCAAGAGCTGGGTGGTTGTCTGGGGTTCCCTCTCCACCTCATTGGTTTTTTTTTTTTTTTTTGGTTGGGGGTGGGATTTGTTGTTGAGAACCAGCTGGTTGTCCTGAACAGCTCTACCTCTTCTAGTTTTCCAGATTGAATCTCTGTGGTACACGGTAACTGGGGTTCTCTGGTTGCTTTTCATATTTTCTCTTTGGCTTTCAGCAATTTTACTAAGATGTGCCAAGGTATGTGTGTATTTACAAAATTAATAGATGATTTTTGAGCAGTTTTAGGTTAACAGAAGAGTTGAGCAGGAAGTTAGAGAGTTCTCACACACCCTATCACCTCCGCAGCTTTCCCCATTACTAACATCTTGCATTAGTGTGGCACTTTTGTTGTGATTGATGAGTCAGTATTGATACATTGCTACTAAGTACAGTCCGGAGTTTACACTGGGGTTCACTCTCTGTTGAACTCTAATGTATATATTTTTTTGACAATCGTATAATGTCCTGTATCCACCATTATAGTATCATACAAATAGTTTCACTGTCCTGAAAATCCTCTGCTCCTGGCCTGGATGAGGGAAGCTGAAATGGGGGAAGCCCAAAGCTGGGCGTCAGAGTCACTGTGCCTTGGTGAGTCAGCATGTTCACTGTAAGAAAACTGGCCATTGAAAGAGGGATTGCCCAGCGTTCTGAAGGGGAACCATTGGCACCCGAACCAATGATGGCCGAAATAGCCAGACAAGCCCAGGAGTGACAGGTCTGAGACCTGCCACGGTTCCCAGAATTGGACAACTAGCCGTATCTTTGGAGGAGCCTCGGGTAACCCTGGACATGGCCAGTAAGAATATTAACTTCCTTCTAGAATGCTTACTCTGTTTTGACCCATTATAATGGGCCTCTGTCACCCCAAAACTGTATGGTCAGGGAGACAGACGGGCAAGCCCACGGATGCCATTTTCCCTGTCCCCTAAGTTGCTCTTCAGAGACTGGTTTTCCCACATACCTTTCTTATCATGCCTGGATGCCTCAGGGCTGTTGCAGCAACTGCTCTTTTAGGAGATGAAGCCAATAAACTAGCTTTAGGACGACATCTGGGGATTTTAACCCCACACCAAGTACGAGGAGTCCTAGAAGCTGAAGGACACTGGTGGACGACAGGGGACGCACATTGACATATCAGGCTTTGTTGCTAGATGCTCTGGATATAACACTTAAAGTGTGCCAGACGCTGAACCCAGCTACCTAGTTGCCTGGACCCACAGGGCACCCTAGATCATTCCTGCGTACAAGATATGAAGCAAGCTTACTCCAGCTGTCTGGATTTAAAGGACGAGCCTCTAGATAATCCCGAGGCAGAATGGTTTACAGGTGGAGGTAGCTTTGTGCACCAAAAAACAGGAAGGCTGTGTATGCTGTTGTCAGTCAACACGAGGTGATTGACTCTCAGGCCTTGCCAGCTTCTACCTCAGCTCAAAAGGCAGAATTATTAGCTCTTATCAGAGCCCTGCCATTGGGAAAGGACTTAAGAGTCAACATTTACACCGATTCGAAGTACATGCCTTTCTGGTGCTTCGTGCTCGTGCTGCTATGTGGAAGGGACAAGGAGTCCTAACTGCTAAGGGTTCCCCTATAAAACATCATTCAGAAATTCTGAACCTATTAGATGCCATTTTGCTGCCCAAGGAAGTAGCTGTAATACAGTGCAGAGTACACCAAAGAGGAGACGCTAGTGTGGCTGAGGGAAGCTCCTTTGCAGATACAGCCACTAAGGCCATAGCATCACTAAGGCCACAGCGTGGTTAAGGCCACAGCGTCACTAAGGCCACAGCGTTAAAGGAGCCACTTGGACCTGTCGGCATGTCAGTGCCCTCAGCCACGGCAATGACAGAACCTAGGTATACTAAAGAGGAACAAGAATGGGCTGAAGGCCAGGGTTCAGGATCCTTCTGGCTGGCTTATCAATGACAACAAACTGTTAATACCAGGTGCTAATCCGTGGAAAATTGTTAAGCATTTGCATGACTCTACTCATTTGGGAAGAGATTCCCCGTTTCAATTAATGTCCCAGCTTTTTATAGGAAAAGGCTTACTTAAAACAGTAAAGCAGGTAACTCGGGCCTGTGAATTATGTACCTGGATTTATAGGAAAAGGCTTACATAAGACAGTAAGACAGGTAACTCGGGCCTGTGAATTATGTACCTGGATTTATAGGAAAAGGCTTACATAAGACAGTAAGACAGGTAACTCGGGCCTGTGAATTATGTACCTGGAAAAACCCAAATGACCAATCTTTACCTCCTCCTCTAGTAAGGCCTGTTCAGCACAGGGGAACATCCCCTGGTGAAGACTGGCAAACAGATGATACTCAGATGCCCCCATGTAAAGTGTTTAAATATGTATTAGTATTCGTTGACACTTTTACCAGTTGGATCGAGGCTTTTCCTGCCCGGTTTGAAAAGGCAACTGAGGTTTCTAAACTCCTCCTAAAGGAAATAATTCCTAGATCTGGGCTGCCTAAGAGCTTACAGAGCGATGATGGCCCACCTTTCACAGCAACAGTTACCCAAAATGTGTCTTCAGCCCTAGGAATTCGGTACCGCCTTGACTCGTGTGGAGGCCAGTCTTCGGGGAAAGTAGAAAGAGCTAATCAAACTCTAAAAAGGACTCTTGCTAAACTATGCCAAGAGACATCAGAAACCTGGCCATCTTTATTACCTGTAGCCTTATTACAGGTTCAAATGGCCCCTAAGGGAAATCCGCAGCTCAGCCCTTTCGAAATAATGTATGGAAGGCCTTTCTTAACTATAGGCCTCCTAATAGCCATATATACTTTCAAGCTACAGAATTATGTGATCAACTTAGGACAAGTGCAAAACACACTCCTTGAATATGGAAATCAGAGACTCCTTTCCCCCCCCCCCCGCCCCCCCCCCAAGAGAATCTGGTTCCAACCCAGCCAGGAGACCGGGTCCTATTAAAAACCTGGAAGGATGGATCCTCAGCAGATAACAGAGTGGAAGGGACTCTCCTTAGTACCCCAACTGCAGTTAAACTTCTGGGAATAAACAGCTGGGTCCACTTATCTCAAATTCAACCTCTCTCTCCTAAAGTCCCACAGGCCAGAGGAACCCAAGAGACTGATCCTGTTTATTCCCGTGAGCCAGTCAGTGACCTCTGGTTCCTGTTCCGCAGAAATGAGAGGGATGGGTAGCACAAAGACCTGGACTGGCATTCTACTTTTAGGCACAAGTTGGAATCATGCAGAGAGTGACTTATTTACTGAGTGGGCACAGACTTTAGCTTCCCTACGTAATCACATAAACGGTTGGGTACGTGGAGAATGGCCACCTTCCTCCACCTCTGGGTTGCCCTGGCATAGTCAACCAGCCAACCTAAGTCTGTGGGGATTTTATGATGTTCCAGACCATTACCCAGGCTATGAAAGCTTTAGACGCTCATATCTCTGCCGTCGATGAGCTGTCAGTCAATCCTTTATTGGCTTGTTCCCAACAGCTGCCCAGTTCTTGGAAAGCCTTTCTGTTTAGTTTACTTGGAATGATTTTACTTATTTTGCTTTGCTATTGTAGAATATATTGCGGTTGTACTCTTTGTGTAGGAATGCATGACAAGTTCACTCAACATTTTCTTAAATTGGACACTTTTTTTTTGTTTGTTTGAGACGGAGTCTTGCTCTGTAGCCCAGGCTGGAGTGCAGTGGCATGATCTCGGCTCACTGCAACCTCCACCTTCTGGGTTCAAGTGATTCTCCTGCCTCAGCCTCATGAGTAGCTGGGATTACAGGTGCACAACACCACGCCTAGCTAATTTTGTATTTTTAGTAAAGACGGGGTTTCTTCATGTTGGTCAGGTTGGTCTCGAACTCCTGACCTCAGGTGATCCACCCGCCTCAGCCTCCCAAAGTGCTGGGATTACAGGTGTGAGCCACCATGCCCGGCCTGCTTTTCCTTCTTAAATGAGATGAGAGGGATAGAGAATGGGGTTGTGTGTTTCCCTTCCCAACATAGAAGACTGGAGGGACCTGGAGTTGATATTTCCCTTCCTCCAGGTTGGTTAGACTCTGATTAAACTCTGGTAGGTTAAGCTGTGGTAAAATAGTTTCTGTTGAGGGCAGAGGAAGAACAGAATTCTCTGGCATATTTCCAACGTGCTACTTCTCCTCTCCCCTTGTCCAAAGCACAAGTGCATTTTTCTCTGGTGTTTACTTTGGGGATCTGGTGGAGTTTGTGCAGGTAAAACTCATAGAAATGTGGCCCCTACCCTAAGACTGGGCCCTGGAGTTTGCAACTGTCAAGCTTGGCCGCACAGCCTCCAGCAATCTGCCAGTGGCAGTTTAGGTTTTCCCAACCTGGCAGGCAGTGGTTCCCAGGGAAGTGTCTGCTCTGTGGAGTTGGGATTCTCTGCATCTGTCTGTCATCTCTACAACTTTTTTGGGCAGCGGTTTGCCCTGAGACCTCGTCATCTGTTGAATATAAGAAACATTATTGACTTTCGGTTTGCTCACGTTTTATTATTATGAAAAAATTGATTGTTTCCAAGCTTCTCACACATTAGACTAGAAATTGATTAATTTTATTTATCCTTTTGGGGTTTGTGGGGTTCTTGAATTTGTGACTTGATGATTTTGATTACTTTTAGAAATTTCCTGGCTATTAACTCTGAAATATTGCTTCAATATCATGTTCTCTCATCTCCCCTCTGAGATCCAGTTATGAATATATTGGTCCTTCTTCCTCAATCCTTTGTGTATCTTAACCTGTCATCTGTATTTGCCATTTGTATTATCCATACTTCATTTCAGATATTTTCTACTGACCTATTTTCCACATCACTAATTCTCTCTTCAGCTGAATTTGCTATTAAAGCCACTAAGTTTATAATTTAGGTGCTAGAATTTTCATTTGTTTTTTGTACTTTTTTTTCTTTTTTCTTTTTGCTGAAATTCTAAATCCTGCTTGTATTTCTGCAAATGCTGTAAGCACAGTTATGTTCCAGTCCTTGTCTCGTGACTCCAGTGTCTCGACTGGTAGATCTGCTGCCTATGGTCTCTACTGCTTTCATTCTCGCTGATTTGTTTTTTCAATTGTCTAGAATTTTTATTGTGGACTGAACATTGCATTTGTAAAATTATTTTGTAGAAATCGTTTGAGGTCTATTTTATTTTCCTCTAGAGAGGGTTTATGTTTGCATCTGCGAGACATGGGGGCACTAGGGGTCCTGGATCATCTTACCATGGTTTCAGGGATTGAAATCATTTCAAGATGATGACAGCTTAGGTTTTCCTATCCTGGCAGTGGTGCAAGAGGCCCTGCAGTTGCTGCAGGAGCTGGTCTCCTTCTATCCACCCTCATGTCTAGGTTATTTGTTGTCCCAACTCAAAGTGGTGGGGGTGGGAAGGATGTTCACCAACTTCCCACTCTCAGGTGGGCCAAATCTCTCCCTGACTGGCTCCAGCAGGCTCTCAGAGCTCCTCACTGGGCTCTGAGCTATCTGAAGCAGCAAATGCTTTGGGGGAAAAGCGAGTGTCCGGAAGGCTCTTGTCTCTCTGGGTCTTTGTCTTTCCCAGGATTTTGTTATCATTCCAAGTAAATATTTTTAACATTTTGCTCAGCTTTTGTAGTCACCCTCAGAAAAAGGATGGATCGGCCGGGCGCGGTGGCTCAAGCCTGTAATCCCAGCACTTTGGGAGGCCGAGACGGGCGGATCACGAGGTCAGGAGATCGAGACCATCCTGGCAAACACGGTGAAACCCCGTCTCTACTAAAAAATACAAAAAACTAGCCGGGCGAGGTGGCGGGCGCCTGTGGTCCCAGCTACTCGGGAGGCTGAGGCAGGAGAATGGCGTAAGCCTGGGAGGCGGAGCTTGCAGTGAGCCGAGATCGCGCCACTGCACTCCAGCCTGGGCGACAGAGCGAGACTCCGTCTCAAAAAAAAAAAAAAAAAAAAAGAAAAAGGATGGATCCAGATTAACTAGTCTCTCATGACCAGAAACTGGAAGTCTGATGGTTGTTTTCAGTCTTGAACAACATTGGTTCTGCGGTGACCAGTTTAGAGTTCATACAGTAGACCTTCCTCCCCCTTGTAAAATCATCACTATTTCAGCTAATACTTAGAGTGACCTCCTGGTGACTCATCCTCAGCCCCCTTTGCTGATTCTTCTTTTCCCTGATGTTTTCATTCTGGAGGGCTTGGGATTCGGTCCTTTGACCTTTTTTTCTTTTCTCTTTTTTTTTTGAGATGGAGTCTCCCTCTGTTCGCCCAGGCTGGAGTGCAGTGGCCGGATCTCAGCTCACTGCAAGCTCCGCCTCCCGGGTTCATGCCATTCTCCTGCCTCAGCCTCCTGAGTAGCTGGGACTACAGGCGCCCGCCACCACGCCCGGCCTTTGGCCTTTTTTCCAGCTGTGTCTGCCCTCTCAGGGACCTCAACCAATACCCTTCCCATGGCCTACCCAGACCCCAGACCTGAACTCCAGACTCAGATCCAGCGGGGCTCAGGATGTCAGATGTGTGAGGGCCGCCTCCAATGCAGCGTGTTCCAGATGGAGCTGCGGTCTCCCCCAGACCTGCCCACCCGCACCCCCAGATTCTGTTGATGGCAAATCATGCTTCCTCGAAACTCGCATCCTGTTGGTTCTCCCTCCCACGTTCATCTGGAATGCGGCCACTCCCCACCTCTCCCCGCGAGCCCTCAGTTAGCACAGCAGCTTCCTAATGGCTTCCACCCTCTTGTCATCCCCAGACCCTCCTTTTCACACAGCAGCTGCGTGGTCCTCCTCAGGCCAGGTCAGGTCACGCCTCTCCCGCCCAGAGTCCTGCCTCGGCCCCTCCCCTGTCATCAACAAAGACTAGACTGTGAGTGGCCCCATCTGCCTCCCGCCTCCCGAGCTCACAGCCTCTGAGGTCCTGGGTGGGAAATCCCAGCACACAGTCTGTGGACGCTGCACTGCAGTCGAGTGGGGTCTGTCTTTTCAAAGCTGATGCCCATGCCCAGAGAGGGTGTCTCCCGTGAGAGACGTGGCCTGGCAGTTGCTGCTCGGGGCCCTGGGTGCGGGTACACACCCGGCCCTCATTGAAGACAGGAGGCATCCCGCTGGGGGAGCCAGATGAGGCGTCCAGACCCACGTCACCTCCCTGTGCTCAGCCATGCTCAGTGAACGGCCTGGTGGGTTTCTGTGTGTGGAGAGCTGGGTGGGCTTCTAGGGTCTCGACTACGGGGCTGGATGTAGAGTATTCTAGAGAGGCTGGGGATGCGATGAGGCAGCTGCAGGTGGCCCCTCTTCGCCGCCTGAGGACGCGGGACCACACCAGGCTTTTCTGGGCAGGGTGCCCCTGGCTGTGTGGCAACAGACATATACAGAAATGCCACATGGGCTCCCTCATGTCTCCACCGGTGGGCGGTGTGGGAGAGGGGACCTGAGATTTTGCCTGGCTCCTTGCTCTTTGGGGGACGGGTGTGCCTCTGGGGTCCCAGCTGTTTCACCTGGGGTGGGGTCGGGCCTGGCTCTGTCCTCGGGTCCTGGGCTTTCCTGGGCTCCCACTCACTGTCCTCGGGGCAGCTGGGCCTCCCCACATCCCTGGCGTGCCGGGGCAGCCCTGCCACCTTCCTTTCTGCTACTCAAGCGAGAGCCTCGCCGCCACTCTGAGTGCCTCCGCTCACTCCCATCCGGTGCATTTGAAATCCTCGTGCTCCACCTTCCCCAGGCCCAGAGTCAGCCCCATCACAGGTCCCATCTGCACAGGGTTCCCTGCTCTCCCTGCTCTCCCTGCCTCCACCTTCCCCCGCCCTGCCCAGGCCTGCAGCTCCTCTCACCGGTGCTGGGCTGCTCCACCCCTGCGTCTGGGCTGCCGGGAACCCCGTGGCCATGACAGATGCAGCAGAGGGGTCCCATCCTTTCTGGGTGTGGCGACCTTGGCTTCTGCTCGCTCACTGCCTGGCACCGCCTGTCCAGCTTCTCCTGCAGCATGGAGAGAGGCCACGTGGAGGGTGTGCCCAGCCCACGGCCCACCCCAGGTCCCCTGTGTATTAGTGACCCTGCTCGGACCTTCACCCAGCCCAGCCCCATGGGATGCAGCCACAAGGTCAACCCAGCCACACCTCAGGGAGCAGACACAGCCTCCCCAACCCTCTCCAATTCTGCACCCAAAGTTGTGGCTGTAAAGTGGGGATTGTTTTAAGCCACCAAGCTCTGGGGTGGTTTGCTCCAGGCAGCAGGTGACTGAGACACTGCCCCGTGGGTCTCCCCATTTCTGCACTCACTCCCCTATACAGGGGCTCCTGGATCATGTCCAATAAACCCAACGTTAGTTGAAAGCCTCGAGATGAAATGCACTCAGTGCACTTGGCCTCCTGAACATCATTACTTGGCCTCCCTGCCTTCACCACGTGCAGACACTGACGTCCGCACACTCGACAAAGTCCCCAAATCCCTTGCTCTGTTTCTAAGTCCTGGCCACCCCCACCCTGTGGCTGTGCTTCCTTGTCCTCCTCCTTGTCCACCTGTGTTCTCTCCAGGTGCCCTGAGTGGACCGGAGGGGCACAGGGCGGCCTGGCACCTACTGAGCCCTTGCTGGGGCCATGCTGTCCTGGGCCCCTGCTGGGCACGTTATGGGGACATGAGTGGGGGCTCAGTCTGGGCAGGAGGAGGGGAGGCCTGGGGAAATGGTCTGACTAGCTCTGCCCAGCCCCTCGGTGCTGTCTGGGGACAGGCTGGGGTCCAGGGCCTCCCTGGAGAATGGGACCAGTGTCTCCAGGGCGCCACAGGCTGGTCAGGGCGGCTGACCTGGGCATTTCTTCTTCTGGCCGCCGGGAGGCAGCAAGGCCCCAGGTTTTCATCTCAGTGGCCAAGTCTGGGCGAGGCTTTTGGGGGAGCACGGGTGCAGCGGCCAAGTATGTCTTTGGCCACTCTGGGGCCACACCATGGGTCCTGGGGTCCCTGAAGCAGCTGGAAGGCAGCCAGGAGGGCGCCAGAGCTGGGCTGTGCAGGGTGGGCTGGAAGAAGGAGGTGGTGCCTGGCGGTGATGGAGTGGGCCTTTCCTGTCCCCCAGGCTGGCAGCCCTGCCTCAGGAGAGCCTTCAGGGGACTGCAGAGGGGCCTCCCACTGTGAGAGAGGACGGCGAAGGACCAGAGTGTGGTTCATGTGGTGCCTGCTGGTGCAGGGCTGGGCTCCGCACTGGCGGGGCTGGTGCAGGGCTGGGCTCCACAGTGACAGGGCTGGAAGGGATCTGTGCCCACAAGGCCACATCAGGCACAGGGGACCAGCCCCCAGGACAGAGGTCAAGGCCCAGAGTTTGTGGCCCACACTGGACCCCAACTCTCTCCTCACCCCAAAGTGAGTAAACCGTGGAACAGTCGTGGCGCCTGCCTCCTGCTGTGTGTTTAGGTGAATGAGATCAGGCCAGGTGCTCACCTGTGCATCCCCCTGCTGGGACCACAGCAGGTGCACCCACGGACCCCGGCCCCACTCCAGTCGCCTGTGTCCTCATGCTCTGTGGGCTGACCCTTTCCCCCTCCGGCCAGTGGAGGTGGGAAGGCTCTGAGGGCCCCTGAGCCCAGGTTCCCTCTCTGTGATCCTGAGTCCTGGCCACAGCACTACGTGGAACTTCTGACCGAGCCCTGCCGCCATAGCGCATGGTCTGTGGCGCAGGCACCTGACACTGCACCAGGGCGTGACATCCAGAGGCAGGCCATGCCCAGCTCCACACAGTGGCCCCACACTGGGTGCCCCCTGCAGAGACAGCAGGCAGGACAGGCAGGCCATGCCCCGGCTTCACATGGCGGCCCCGGACTGGAGTGCCCCCCGCAAAAACAGCAGGCAGGAGGCCGTCCTTCAGGGCCACCACCGTGACCATGAGACGCACAGCCCTAGAGGGTCAACGGGTCCGTCTGAGCTGCCGGAGAGGTCCTCTGGGCTGAGCAGGGAGTGCGCAGGTGGTGGCCGACACCTGCTGCTGGCGTTGATGTGTAAGCAGCTGAGCCCCGGGGCGTGGACTCCACCAGGGCCCTCACGGCCTGCGAGACTCAGAGTCGGGGACTGGGCGCTGCCATTGTGGTGGTTCTGCTGTCAGCCGCCGTCCCCGGCTCTGACCTGCAGAGTCTCACTGTCTCCTTTCGGCGTTTGCAGAGTTGGCGGGTGTGCCCTGGCCATGCTCGGCAAGGGTTCCTCCTGGATAAGGTGGAGCCTGATTTGGGGCGCACTGGCACCGCTGTGGCAATGATGCTGCGTCTTCCCATCTGGGAACAAGGCACCTTGCCATTGATTTAGGTCTTGAATTCTTCTCTTCAGTGGCTTGTGGTTTCGGAATACGGCTCTTCCACAAGGTTTGAGATTTTTCTATTTGTCCCACTTGTCCTTGCTGCCTCTTCTCTTGTGTCATTTGGGATTAACAGGCCTTTCACATGACTCCGCTTACCGTCACTACCCGCTTGTTAGACATTCCCCTTTGCTTTACTTCTTTCTTTCTTTTTTTATTTTTATTATTTTTGAGACAGAGTTTGGTCTGTCACTCAGGCTGGATTGCAGTGGCGCAGTCTCAGCTCACTGCAACCTCTGCCTCCTGGGTTAAAGCGATTCTCCTGCCTCAGGCTCCCGAGTAGCTGGGATTATAGGCGTGAGCCATCACGCCCGGCTAATTTTTGTATTTTTAGTAGAGATGGGGTTTCGCCATGTTGGCCAGGCTGGTCTTGAACTCCCCATCTCAGGTGATCTGACTGCCTCGGCCTCCCAAAGTGCTGGGATTACAGGCGTGAGCCACCGCGTCCGGCCTCTGGCTTACATCTTAGTGGGCGCCCCGTCAGGAGGTAACTTCTGGCACAAGCTTCCAGAGCATCGAGGCGGAGCTCTAAAGAGCACTGTGCGTTCGTAACAGTGTGTAAGATTTGCTCACCGCCCACCCGCTCGCCGCCCACCCACTTACCCGCTCACCCACTCCCACGCCACCCGCTCGCCCACTCCCGCGCCACCCGCTCGCCACCCACCCACTCACCCGCTCGCCCACTTCCACGCCACCCGCTCGCCGCCCACCCACTCACCCGCTCACCCACTCCCGCGCCACCCGCTCGCCCACTCCCACGCCACCCGCTCGCCGCCCACCCACCCACCCGCTCACCCACTCCCGCGCCACCTGCTCGCCACTCACCCGCCCGCCCACCTGCCTGCTTGCCCTGTGTGCTATCGTTGCTAGACGTTTTACTAAATCCACATGTTATAAACCCCACAGTGTATTATGAATACGTTTGCTTTAACAGGTGATTATCTTTCAACATTTCAAAAGTAATAAAAACAGCATTTTTTTAAAGAGACAGCTCTCACCATGTTGCTCAGCCTAAACTGAACTCCTGGGCTCAAATGATCCTCCCACCTCCCAAAGTGCTGGGATTACAGGTGTGGGCCACCGTGCCCAGCCAGTGAAACAGCATTTTTGTCTCCACATATTTTCCCTATCTAGCCACTTTCTTCGTCTGTGTAGACCCATCTGGTGTCATTTTCCTTCTGCCTGAATAACTTTGATGTTTCTTATACTGCATGTCTGCTGGTGATAAATTCTCTCGGCCTTTTGTTGAAACAAATCTTTATCTGCCTACATTTGTAAGGATACTTTTCCTGACGTAGTTTTAGCTTGACAGGTATTCTCTTCTTTCAGTCTTTTAAACGTGCCAATACGCCGTCCGTCTCCCAGCTCATGACGTTTCACACGATGTCGGCTGTAATTCCTGTCTCTCTGTGTTACATGCCTGTTTTCTTTGACTGCTTTTAAGATTTTTCTCTGTCACTGGTTTTCTACAATTTTATTACAGTGGCCTTGCCGTGGTTTCTTTCTGTTTATTCTGCTTGGAGTTCATTGAGCTTGTCTGGATTTTTGTCCAGTTGAAAAACTTTATTAAAATTTTTTTCTTGAACCCTCCACCACATTAGCTTTCTGCAGCATATGTTGATTTTTTTTTTTTTTTTGAGACAGAGTTCTGCTCTGTCTCCCAAGCTGGGATGCAGTGGTGTGATCTCAGCTCACTGCAGCCCTCACCTCCTGGGTTCAAGTGATTCTCCTGCCTCAGCCTCTTGAGTAGCTGGGGCTACAAGGACCGCCACTACACCTGGCTAACTTTTTTGTATTTTTAGTAGAGATGGGGTTTCGCCATGTTGGCCAGCCTGATCTCGAACTCCTGACCTCAACTGATCTGCCCGCCTTGGCCTCCCGAAATGCTGGGATTACAGGCAGGGGGCAGCACGCTCAGCCATTGGTCTTCTAGTCCTTTTCCTCACTGGGCTTCATTTTGAATATTTGCTATGTCTTCAAATTCCTTAAACAATGTAATTTGATGTTATTCCTGTCTATCGTGTTTTCATTTCTGACGTATTTTTCACCTCTGAAATTGCATTTAGGTCCCTAAAGATCTTTCATTGCACTCTTCAACACGTTTATGTTTTCTTCCATGTCCTTGAAAATGTGGGGGCCTAGTTGTAACTGCGGCTTTAATGTCCTCGTCTGCTGATGCCATCGCCGCTATTGTCTCTGGGTCTGTTTCTGTTGATTCTTCTTTCTCCTGATCCTGGGTCCCCACTTCGTTGCATCCTTGGTAATTTTTGACTGCACGCGGCCTCCTGAATGTTACATTGTTGGGTGCTAGGTTTTGTTGTAAACCTTTAGAGAGTGTTGGGCTTAGTCCTGGTATGCAGTGAAGCTGCTGGGAACCCGATGACCCTTTCCAGGCTGGCCTTGGGTGCTGGCAGGCCGGATGCAAGTTATCTCAGTGCCATAGCAGCTCCCTTTGGAGGGCTCTCCCTGGTGACGCTCCCTCTTGGTGGGGATGCAGCTTATTCCTGGCCTGCGTGAGTTCCAGGTGCTGTCCCTGTTCTGTTCTCCAGGGCTGGGCTTTCTCCCATCTTGCAGTCTTACCCCAGGCATGTGCAAGTTGGCACCTGTCTAAGGCTTTCAGGGAGCCCTCTGTGGACCTCGGGGCTACCTCTCTGTGCAGCCCTCTGTCTCTGGTCCTCTGCACCATGGCTGTGCCTTCTGTCTCCTCAGCTCAGAGAGATGTGTGGGTTCTGTTCACAGCCCCCTCTGAGTTGCAGCATGGGAGGTGTCTTCAGGTGGTGAGCTGGGCAAGTGTGGGTGCCCCTCACTTGCTCTCTTAGGGGTCATGGTCCTGCACCCCAAACCCCAAGTCTGAAGGCTGCTGTCCATGTGTGTGGACACAGTTTCTAGCTGTTTATGGGGGAGGGGCCCCTTTCCTAGACGGGCACCGGACTCTGGCTGCATCTGTCCCTGTTCTCTCCACTGGCCGGGGACCATGAGAGGCTCTGCTGGGGCCGGTGACGTTTATTGAGCAGTGGAGAGGACCGGCTCTGTCATGCCTCAGCTCTGTGCACGCACTCAGTGGCCTCCTTCCCTCCTGTCCTATAGACGGGGACCTGGGCCTGGAGAGCACTGCAGGCTGCTGGGTCACTTGGCCCTCTGAGGCAGAACCTGAGTTTGTGCTGCCGTCTGTCTGTCTGCAGAGCTTGGGAACTGGTGTGTGAGGTGGGGTGTCCAGAGTCCTGGGCGGTGGGTGCTGCATTCTCCTACGTGTGGGAAGACCTCGGGGCACCAAGCGTGGGGCTCCCTGATGTCCACCTGGGCCCTGCCCATCCCCCACCCCATCACTGAGTGCAGAGTCTCCCTCTGGGTTCCCGGATGGTCCAGACGACGTGGGTGCAGGCGATGGGTCCCTCTGCAGTGCGGATGGCTCCAGACGACGTGGGTGCAGGCGATGGGTCCCTCTGCAGTGCGGATGGCTCCAGACGATGTGGGTGCAGGTGGGGAGGAGTGAGGGGAGCACGGAGCAGGGCCATGCTTTCTGAGCCCTGACTGAACACAGCACTGGATGGGGCGGAGACCCAGATGTTGAGCTGGGTCTCACCTACTTCTCCTTCCACACGTCCCAAGCTGCACAGGAGGCTGGCCTGGTCCTGAGGGCCCCCAGAAGCTGCCCCGGCCGTGTTGCTGTCTGATGGCGTCCAGGCTGCAGCGGGGGCCTGTGCGGCCTGCGGTGTCTGAGAAGGTGTGGATGCCTGGAGAAGCCCAAGGACGCAGAGACCGGGCTGGGAGCAGAGTGAATGTGTCTGTTATTGATTTTCTCCACGTGGCTCCCAGTTATTGCACACATGATTTTGTACTTGGCTGAGAGTAAATATTAATACATTGAAAATTAAAAAAGAGTTTTCAGCCCTTTAAACAATTGCTTATGGCACAATTAAAAGGCAAATGAATGATGTTTTTTAGGAGCAAGTTTGTTGACCTGAGTCTTATTTGTGAGGGCTGGAGCTGAGGGAACGCCCCTCGAGGGGGTGCAGGGAGGGAAGCCATGTGGCACGGCCACTGTGCAGTGGGCATCTGCTATTTATCGAGGCAAGATAAGGGGGCGGGCTGCCCTGGTGCCCCTGCTCTAGACCCGCAAATACCAGGCGCAGCCCCTGACGAGAGACCCCAGCCCATCCACCGTTTCGATGTAAACCAGGTCTCCATGCATCTCCCTTGTGGCTGCGGGGGATGGGGGAGGTCGATCAGCAGAGAGCGAGCCGGGTGGGTGGATGGGGTGTGGGCCGTGGCCACGTGCAGGACACTCCCCTCTCCCTGGTGAATGGACCGTCACCTCTGCTTCCTAGCGCTGGCTCCTCGTGTCTCACTTCTCTCCTGCTGTGACCTGCAGGGTCAGGACTGCACTGCCTTTCCTCTGAGCTGGGGTTCAGTCACTTGCAGCTGAAGGATCCTGACTGAGCCCAACTAGTTAAAGTAGGAAAAGGGCCTCTGGAGTTTTCCGGGGAACCGAGGACAGCTTCAGGCACAGTGGGGTCCAGGTGCCACTGCTGGCACAAAGCCTGGATCTCCTTCTGTCCCTCAGCTGTGATGTGTCCCGGGCTGACTTGACTCTGAGGCAGTGGAACCCTCAGAGTGGCAGGAGCTGCTGGCAGCCCCAGAGGAAAACAAGCACCTCTTCCCTCCAGCATCTGATCTCTCCTGGCCTGGAAATTCCGTCCCGAGGCTCCTTCCCCGGTCTCAGTCCTGGCTGATCAGAATCTCCCACGCCACCCACAGGAGACCCAGCTGGGTCTGGCTGGTCAATGCCAAGCCCTGGACCTGTGTGGTGGCGCCCCCGAAGGCTGCTCAGAGCCGGACCCTGCAGATGGAACCTCTGTCTGTTGGTTCCCCTCTTCCCCCTTCACACCCTTTAGATGCTTCCTGCAAGTCTGGAGGGAGGCGCAGCCTGGCCCCGGGGAGGTTTGCGGGGTGAAGAGTCACTTAATCCGGGGTAGTTCCAGGAGGGCTTCCTGGAGGAGGCTACATTTGGGTGGTGTCCTGAGGGAGCAGAAGTTGTCTTTCCAGGGGACCAGGTCCCAGGTAGAGGCTGTGAGCTGCCCACACACTCCTCACCCTATGCCTCTCCTTTCTGTCCCCTGCCGCTCCCCGGACCAGAGCTGGGCAGATTCTTCCTGAGCACCTGGTCCAACCCGGCTGAGGCCGGATAGTGGCGTGGTTAACTTGGGGCTGCACGGGGGGCTCCTGGCATCTCAGGATCCCCAGCGTGGACCCCTCCCCTGCCTGCCTCCTTCACTCCTTGTTACCTGCTCTGAAGGGAGGGATTTGGGCTTAGCATGTCCACCGATGCCGCTTCTTTTAACCGTCAATACGGTCGGCATCTGCCAACCTTTCCCACGGTGACCGGCCTCTCCTTGGGCCACTGTAGGCAGAGTGATGGGGTCCACTCGACAGTTGCTTTCGCTGTCAATCCAAGTTCTGCTTAATTAGGAGGAACAGCAGCGCGGCTGGGAAAACGAGGGTGTGTGTGTTTGAGCATCCATGAGGCCTTCCAACCTGAAACAGATGCGCCTGCAGCCTCAGAGCCTGGGGGGTTGTGCAGCCTCAGGCCCCAACCCGGCCCCACCCCCACAGCCCCGGGGTCTTGTGGTCGCCTACCACGGTGGTACCACCTTGCGGTGACAGCACAGTACACGGGCTTCTCAGAGCCAGAGTTTTGAAATTAGGCAGATTTGAGTGATTTTTAAGAACGGGGTGGGAGATCAGAACTATTTCACACTTTCCAAATATGGTGAGGCTCTGAGTGACGTGAAAATTAGATGGTACAGCATAGCAATGTCAGTTATGTGAACAGCCGCCACTCTCATGCGGGCCAAAGTGGCTGATGGGAAGGACTGGATCTGTAGCTGCCACTTCGCTGCTCCCTGGCGGGGGCGGGGGTGGCCGCCCAGTCCACTCTGCAGGGCGGGAGCTGGGTTCCGCGAGCTCCTGGACACTGACCAGCCCATGTCGAGGTGGATCTGGGGTGTGGCGGACAGAGGGCTGGAGCCTCTGGGCCTCCTGTGGCAGGCAAACCCTCACTTCTCCGTAGCTGGAAGATCAGCAAGCGAGAGGTTTTACGAGGCTGTCAACGAGATTTCATCTTTGTTCTGATGCCGTGGTGCCTGCGTGATAATTTAAAACCACTGAGCCCGACATGCTCACGGGCCGGGCCTCATTTTGAAGGCACAAGGCTCTGTCGCTTAATCATACGTGGTGACTGGGAAGCTCTGATGCGATGAAGCTTCCCTTCTCCCTTATTCCTCTCAGAGGGGCCTGTGAGGCCAGGAGCTTCACAATCCCGCTGCCTTTGGGGACATCGTTATGGCTCCTGGTCTCTGCACCTCTGCTGTGAAGGGCTCCCTGGGAGAGCCATCCACCCCTGACTGGGCACTGGGAGTCTTGGGACCATCCTACTCCAGCTGTGTCTGCTCAGGGTGAACCCTGAGTGTTTTGTGCTGTGACTGGGAACCCAGGCGTTGGCAGGTGACGTGGTTCCGGCCACAGCTTCCCATGGTCCTTGGGAAGGTGGCTTCAGGGACAGTGTGTTGTAAATTGTCAGCGTCACCCCTGGGAAGGGCTCCAAAGCAGAAGGATGGGGGTGTCTGTCTCCAGGACCCAGATTGTCCTATCGGGAAGGGTTGAGTGAGGGTGGGGAGGGTCTCCTAGGGGGACACCAGAGCCCAGCCGGAAGGTGAGCAGAGCCTTCGCCGTGGGCGAGTTTTGTTCTGGCTGAGCAGTTTCTCTGCGGCCCAAGGGACCTGCACTGGTTTTTTGGGTTGGGTTAGGGGCAGAGAGGGGGAGTGATGGGGCTGTAGGGGGTGGAGATGGGACTTTGTTTCACTTAGTTTTATACCCTCCACGATGTTCTTTCCCATCAAGGATGGGAACTCACCACCCACAAAATGACCTTGGAGAGATTTTTGTTATTTTTTAGATAGAAAAAACAAAAAAACCCCCAAGTAACCATTTGAGCTATTTTGACGGTGGAGGCAGCGAATCCTGGGGAAAGCCAGACTCCTAAGCCCCAGACACGCCTGCCTGCTGAATTAGGTCCCCGCCCAGCGCTGGGACAGTCACAGGCTCTGGGATCCTGCGGGATTTGGAGGGTCCCCGCCCAGCGCTCGGACAGTTGCAGGCGGGATTTGGAGGGTCCCCGCCCAGCGCTGGGACAGTCACAGGCTCTGGGATCCTGCGGGATTTGGAGGAAGCAGCTGTGCTGTGTCCAGGCTGACTCTGCCCACGCCCGGGCGGGAGATGCTGACTTCACACTCACCTCTGTGAAGATCACAGGATTTAAGCCGTCAGCGTGGGACAGGCATCTGCTTGAAGGATGATTGCACCAACAAAGCCGCCTCCCTGAGCCATGCTTGACGCGAGGCTCCTCCTGCCTCTGAGCAAATGCTGGCTGCCCAGCCCGGGAGCTTCCGGAAGCTGTTTGCTTCCTGTGTGCAGGAGGAAATGTGTGTCTGCAGCCATGTGTGGGCCGCTGTCTCCTGCTGTACCCGGCCTTCCTCACGACGAGAGCTCTGTGCTCTGTGGGCTCTGGAAGGACGTTCTGGGCCTGGTGGGTCTTGAGAGCATTGGGCAGTGGCCACCCTGGGGGAAGGACCCTCACCAGGCTGGCCCGGGCAGAAGCGGGAAGGATACGTACGGCTCAGCTGCCGCCCAGCTCTGTGTGCCAAGTCCCTGCAGGGACCCTGGAAGCTGAGAGGGGCGGCTGGGTGGCCATGCAGCGGGGTGGGAGGTGAGGGGCCTAAGGAATGCATGAGGTGCCGCGTTCCCCGGGCAGCATGGCTCACATGCAGGGAGGCTCATTCATGCTCACTCAACACGGCCGTGTCAAGGCACCGGAGGACTCGTAGCACTGACACGCGGCCTGTGGCGAGAAGGACGGTGGGATCCTGAGACCACCCAACACAGGGCCGCAGACTGGGGGCTTCGACAACGGAAATTCAGTCTCACTATGCTGGAGCCGGAAGTGGGAGACCTGGGTTTGCTGTGACCCTGGTGTTCCTTGGCTTGAGAAAGCATCACTTGGCCTCTGTCTTCATCTTCCCCTCACCTTCACATGCCTCTCCCGTGCGTGTCTGTGTCCACGTTTCCCCTAAGGGCACAGTCACATTGAATTAGGGCCCACCCTGCTCTAGCCTGACCTTGTCTTAACTAATGACCTCTGTAGTGACCTTCTTCCCAAATAAGGTCACATCTCAGGCACTGGGATGAGGCCTTCGACGTTGGAATTCTTAAGAGACTCAATTCTACCCGTAAGAGGGAAGCCTAAACCAAGATGTGTCGTGGACGGGCTGGAGCTCTGTCCCCGCGGCCTCTCTCCTGCCTGGTGCCTCCATTTAAGGAGCAGCTTGAAGGAGCTGAGACCTCCAGGCCGAAACCCCACCTTGGGCATTGAGCCCTCCTGTCTTGGACACAGGCTTCCCCCCTGCTGCCGCCTCCCTCTCTGAACTCAGCCTGCTTCCCTGTGCCGAGCCTCACCTTTCCCTGCGCCGAGCCTCACCTTTCCCTGCGCTGAGCCTCACCTTTGAGCGTCCTTCCTTCCCCAGCGCCGTGGAACCCTGCGCAGCTGGGGCAGCTCAGACAGCCGAGTGCAGGTGGTGGCAGGTCCCGGGGGCTGGTGTCTTGGGTAGGGCCTGGCATCTGAGGCCCGCAGATCAGCCCTGCTAACCCTGCCCTGTGCCCAGGCTGCCGCCTTGCCTGGTTGGGGGCTGGTGGAGCAGGGAGCCTGGCGGGCTTCACTCTGGGCCTACCAGGAAGGTGGCACTAGGTTAACTTTTATGCCCCCGATCCCTTCCGTATGGAGGGGCAGGACCAGCTCAGAATTTTTTTTTTTTTTTGAGACTGAATCTCGCTCTGTTGCCCAGGCTGGAGTCAGTGGCGCGATCTCGGCTTACTGCAAGCTCCGCCTCCCGGGTTCACGCCATTCTCCTGCCTCAGCCTCCCTAGTAGCTGGGACTACAGGCGCCCGCCACCTCGCCCGGCTAGTTTTTTGTATTTTTTAGTAGAGACAGGGTTTCACAGCGTTAGCCAGGATGCCAGCTCAGAATTTTTACAGTACCATGAAAAATAAGAACATTGGGCTTCTTGTTCAAAAATGAAGAATCCTGGGACAGCAATGGTGGAGCATGAAGCCTTCTGAGCGCAGGCGCGGGGACACCAGGGACGCTGGCTGGGGGCGAGGATGGGGCGTTACCGAGGAACGGGTTTCCTCCTCCAGCCTTGTTCTGGCAATCACGCCTGTGGAATCTTTTAAAATACAGAACAGAAAAAAATGCCAGCCCCCCGCAGCCTGATCACGAGAAAGCCAGGATCTCCGGGCACCTGCTGGCTGACCTTCGCTGAGCTAGAATTCACACACTGCTCACGCTCCCATCTCGAAGGGGTGTTCTGCAGCCTTCAGCACATTCACAACGTCGCACAACCATTGCCACTCATTCCAGAACATTCCACCACCCCAAAAGGAGCCCATCAGAGTCTCCCCGCTGTCCCTGCCAGCCTCTTGCTGTCCCTGTGGACTTGCTGGTTCTGGACACTTCATGGAAACAGAATTGTTGCAATACTGGGCCTTGTGGTATGGACTACGGCCCTCTGAGCAGTCTTGACCTGTTCACCTAAAACCAGACGCTGAAATTAACCAGGCCCACCTCTCCAGGCCAGGGCAGGTGAATTCCAGGGGACCCAGCCCTTGCCTGCACCAGGAGAGTAAGTGGTTTATTAATAGGGTAACTTATGCAGGTGACTGTGCGCTGGGACGGATCAGCATCTATCGTGGCTTCCCTGTAAGGCAGAAGGGCTGAGGCCATGGAGAGCTGGGCTGGCTCTTTTGCGTCTCCTGATTTCACGATGTCTGTTGTGTGCTTAGGCCCGTCCTCTCCAGGGTCCCAGCCGTCCTCGCCCTGTTCCCTGTGAAGAGTGAAGAACCAAGGTGGGGCGGGGAGGGGGCTGGTGGAGAGAGGGCCGCTGGGGAGGGGGCTGGTGGGGAGGCAGCTGGTGGGGGGGGGGCTGGTGGGGAGGCAGCTGGTGGGGAGGGGGCTGGTGGGGGGGCCGGACTGGGGAGAGAGCCTGTGGGGAGGGATCGGTGGGGAGGGGGCCGGTGGGGAGGGGGCTGGTGAAGCAGCATCAGGTGCTGGCCTGGCCACGGCAAGTCAAGTCGAACTGATCCAGGGCCTGCCTTCTGTGGCTTCATGAGGTTCACAATTAGCGGAGGGCGCTGGCGGTGGAGGAGGGCATTAGCCATGCCTGCTCTCGGGCTCTGCCTGCCAGAGTGCCCTCATGTGGCATGAAATTAAGGCTCAGCCTTTCCTAACAGCAGATTTTCCATTTTTCTTCTCCTTCCTCCTCTCTTGGCAACAAAGTCCTTCGCTGGGCAGGGGCTGGGCAGCGGGGTCTCCACTCTGATCCGCTTCCTGCCTCCCTCTCATGCCCTGGAAACCCCGGCCCATGACTCTTTTCCTGAGGGGGCCTCCTGCAGCCTCTCCCCAATGGGGGCTTTGCTCTGGGCAACCCCTTCCCCCCGGGGGTGTGGGGCGGTGGCTGGGACTCAGGAAGATGGCGGCCCAGTGGGTCTCTCTCCTTGGGTGTGTGGGAGCCGAGTCCCCTCGCTCCTCTGGGACAGAACACTCCGCTGAGCTCCCCAAACTGTTCCCATGTTGAGTTCTGGGGGAGGGAGTCTGTTCAGAGAGGATGCAGTCCTTCCTTTTAGAAGGAACGCCTGCCTTTTAAAGAAGCTCAGCTCTTACAAAGCACAGGTGGCTTGAGCAGAAGAGCTGCTCCAGCTGGGAGGCGCAGGAGGCTGAGCGGGGCCCGCCCTGCAGGCTCGAGGCCACAGCTGGTGCCATTTCCCATGATGGCTCCAAATGCACCCGAGTCCCCCGGGCCTCTGCGTCTCTGTGTGTGGGTCCCCTGGGCCTCCACGTCTCTGTGTGCGGGCTCAAGTTTGCCAATGTCCATGCACGTCTCAGCCTCTCAGCCTGGACTGGACAACTGGGCTTTGGGAATTCATTTAAATTCCACCCCCTACACGCCTTCCCTGGATTCAGGGCGGTGTCCTGGGCATTCGTCACGCGTGTACTGCCATGAAGGTGTGGGGACCCCCCAAAGGTTTCCTTCCCTGTCCTGTGTTCTGCCCGCTTCCCAATTTTCCTTCAGTGCTGCTGGTGGCGTGCCCTTTCTCTCACGGCGCAGTCCCCAGCAGGACGTATGTGCCACTCACGCTTTGGGAGACACGGCCTGTAGCAGGAGCCACTCGCGGGGTTCAGCATTGGGGGTGGCAGAGCCCAGTGCCTGCTGGGGCATCGCCGGGCATCGTGGAGCTGGACCCGGAGCCAGGGGTCCCAGCTGCTGCCGCTGAAGGACCCTGTGGCTCAGGAAAGCCCTCCTGTTGCCAACGTGTCACCCAAAGGGCTTGGGGACCTCCACACAGGATGGGCTTCTAAAGTCAGCTCAGGCAGTGCCCTGGCCTCGGGTGTGCAGGGAGACCACCGGCCTCCCTCGTGCCAGCTCTGTGCTGTCTCGTGGGCCCCTGGCAGCCTTTCTAGAATGTTCTGGCATGGCTCCCTGCTCAAGTTTCTAAAGCTTAACCATCAGCCCATCCTCAGTAACACCATCTCCAGGACCATAACCAACTTGCAGCAGTAAGAGTCAGTGCTGGGACTAGAGGCACCGGCAATGTGGCTAGTGCTGCAGCCAGAGGCGGGCAGGGCTGACCTGTCCAGGGGCCAGCAGGGCTCGGGCAGAAGGTGACCCTGAGTGGAGGGGAGAGGGGGTGTGGGAGCCTGGGGCTGGGAGGGGAGGGAGGATGCCACTGTGGATGAGGTTGGTTCCCAGCCCCAGAAGCCAGGCCTGGGTCCCTCCAGCTCCACCTGGGCAGGTGGTGCCCCACGCTGAGCCTCTGCTCTCTGGTCCTTAGGGTGGGGGTGCAGTTCATGCCCCGTGGGCTGGGTGGAAGAATAAACCCCCCACCTAGTGGGCATGTGCAGCGGCAGCCCAGAGTGCTCGAAGTTTCCTTGTGTGGCTGCTGCTGACTCTGGGGAGGGACAGGGCTGTTGGAGCCGGGCCACCTGGCTTGGCCTGCTGCCCTGGGGGCTCCTCTGCTACATGGGCACTCAGGGGTGCTGGTCTTTGGGTCCAGGCGGGGTGCGGGCAAGAGTCACTGAGGGGCCCTGGGTTTGCATCTTAGGTGATGCTGCAGACATGAGTGGCCGGGGCGTCCAGAGCTTCCCTGAATAACTGGGCTGTGAAGATGAAGATGTCAGGGCTGCAACCTCCTGGGCCTACCCCGGCCAAGTTTTCAGGACGCCCTTTGCTTCTCTTTCAGGGAAGGAGCAGCTCTACTGCCTCTGACGGGGCTGGCTGGGAGGGTTGGATTTGTTGTTTGTAGGGAAAGACTGGGACGGAGAGTAGGGTGCTGTGGCCCCTCTCGTCCCTTTCTGGTTCCTGAGGCTGTCTGCACAGAGCAGGTGGGCACACGCTGGCTGGATTTCATCTGGATCAGGGGAGGGTGAGAGGATGATCTCCTGGTGGGCAGTGCAGAGCCTCTGCTCTGGAGTGTGGAGAAGGGTCCACACTTCACTGACCACTGGTGTGTGGTCAGAAATAGGGACCTCACGGCTTCAGATCTGGCTTCTGATCCCAGCTCTGGTTCCCTCGGAGCCACCCTTCCCTCACCCATCAGGAGCCAGTAGCAGCCCCGGCACAGCTGCCGTGGGATAAAGAAAAGAAGCCGCCCTCAGGAGCTGCCTGCTGAGTGCCCGTGGAACGTGGCGTCTCCCCAGCGCTCAGCGGGTCCTGATGGGCCTCCTTTCCGCCGCCCTCCTCAGAGCGTGGGGAGCTCCACCCCTGACTCGGGGTCCCGGGATATTCAGTTTTGTATGTGATCGGGGAGGCAGCACCTGACCCACAGAAAGCGCCTGCTACTGGTGGGGTCTCAGATCTGTGCACACCTGTGTCCTAGGCTCCTCACCGTCCAGGTGGCCGCACTGTCCCTGTGCTGCTGGACTTGGGGGCTTGGGTGCACCCAGCCTTCTGCTCCTCGGCCTCCCCGGCGTGGGGGGAGTGTCCGTCTGCATGGCAGGGGCAAGGCCGTCTTCAGCGGGGCGACCTGGAGGCCACGCGGTCCGCTCAGAAGTACCTGCATGCGGTTTGATGCCCTGCTGCAGCAATCTTGAAATTCTTAGTCATTTTATCTTTGAGTGCTCGCTGTGTAAGTGCAATCTAAGGATGGTGGCATGAGCATGATGGAGGCTGGAGAAGGTCAGTGTGCGAGTCCACTGCAGAGCCAGTGGTTCGAGAGGCCACGGCTTTCCCTTGGCTCAGAGCTGGTCCCAAATGCAGAAAGGAGGTGGCGTTGCTCTCAGATGCACACACAACCAAGGACACATCCCAGTCTCCCGGGGACTCCTATGTGAGCTGGCCACCTGCACTGCAGATGAGGATGTAGAAGGAGAGAGAAAGACAGGAGACCGTGGCTCTTGCCTTCAGTCCTTCGTACCCAACAGCAACCAAGAGGGCATCCCGGCAGGGTGTGAATGGCCAGCTGGACCGCCGAGGCTGCGTGGCGTTTCCACCGTGCTGCAGGAACAAGATGCACATGGCGCAGGAGCCGCAGAGCACACGTGCGGAGGTTTCGATGGTTCTGCACTGAAGTTAACGTGTGCATGTGCGCCTTTACTTATATTTGCATTACTTAGAATGACATTCAATAGCAAATGAAAGACAGCCGGCAAGTCAAAAGAGAGAGAATGCAGAAGGAAGAAGGCTTTGTTCGTGCCTCTGAGGGCGCTTTCCCTCTTGCATTTGCATTTTGCACTGTGCAGATTTGCACCATGAAGCCACCCTGGCCTCCTTGGGTCTGGGGCTCCTTTTCCAGCACCCCCACCCAGGGGCTGTGGGCCCCTCCCCCACGTGCCTCCCCCACTTTGATGGTGACAGTTGGGTGTGGAGGAACAAGCATCAGCGATGGGTGAACTAGCTGTGTTTCACGTGGCCTCCTCACCACTCTGCCAAGCTCCTGGGGCAGGCACATTTCGGCTGCCATCAACTCTAGAATGTTCTCTGGTGTCTCCAGGGGGCTGTGCAGAGCTGGTCCCTCCCAGCGAGGAGCTCTGCTCACGGGTTCACACCCCCTGCCATGTTCTCTAACAGGAGTGTCTGATGAGAGACAGCCCCAGAGAAGAACCAGCCGCTGGGGGTGGGGAAGGTGTTGGTCTTTCTTGAAACAAAGGAGGCCCGAGCCTGGGGTCATGGGGCTGCGGGTGGGGGTGGGATGGAAGGGGGTGGGCAGTGACCTGAGACCAAGAAGGGAGGTGGAGGTCTCAGGTCTCGGGTGATGGAGGATGGAGGAACAGGCCCAGGAGGCCCTGCTGGCTGGGGCTTCTTTCCTTTTGTGTGGTCACCCTGTGGGGGCTCTCACCCTGTGGGGGCTCTCAAGCTCACGGAGTTTGGCTGTAGGGAAGTGCAGGGGTGGCCTGGGAGGCTGCAGGCTCTGGGACAGCCTGGCTAACACAGAGGATGGGAGGAGAGGAGACCCCGGGGCGGGGCGGGTGCTGCCTGCCTCATCTGTGATGGACTTAATTGGAGGTGGCTTTGACTCCTGGTCTCCAGGGGCCAGCAGAGGGGCTGAGGACCCTGGGAATGGTTCTGTCTTCAGCCATCTCATTTGTCCAGAGTCTCCAGCTGTAAGGAGCAGCCACTCACTCTGACACCCGATGGGGAAATGCTGCATTATTATTATGAAGTGTTTAATAATCACAGCACGGTCATTGCAGGCCGCAGGGCAGAAAGTGCTAATATAGTTTAAAAGCAGTACCTTTGAATCTGGACACTGGCAAGAAAATAAGCAAAATAAATACTTTTGTCCACCCCTCCCTACCCTCTTTTGGTGACTTGGGGTGGCCTGGGTCAGTGCTCAGCCCAGTGTCCTGCAGCCAGAGCCAACCACAGCACGCCTGGTCTCCTCCAGATAAATGCACGGCCCGTGTCTCCGCTGGCTTTGGAATCAGCTCAATACTCGTTCAGACACAGAGTGCGTGTGCCCTGCTAGGACAGACGTCATTGTTGTGTGGTGCTTGAGTGGCACCAATAAGCCACAGAAGAGAAATATGGAAACACGGGACGCGCCATGTCATTCCATGCCATGGCGTCAGGAGCGGTGTGTAGCATCTTTTGGTTTGAGAGTAAAATTCCACAATCAGAAATGATATCTGAGCAAAGAAGCAAAGCGCACAGAGGCTGGAGACGCTAAAGCATCCAGTCCCAGGCAGGACCCCACCAGGTGGGCAGGCGGAGGCCTGTGCGTGGGCAGACGGTGTGCCCGTGAGCAGGACACGCATGCAGGGCCACGGATCAGCCACGAGCCGGACACACATGCAGGATCACGGGTCAGCCACGAGCCGGACACGCATGCAGGGTCACGGGTCAGCCACGAGCAGGACATGCACGCAGGGTCACGGGTCAGCCATGAGCAGGACACGCACGCAGGGCCACGGGTCAGCCACGAGCAGGACACGCATGCAGGGCCACGGGTCAGCCACGAGCAGGACACGCATGCAGGTCCATGGGTCAGCCACGAGCAGGACACGCATGCAGGGTCACGGGTCAACCACCAGCAGGACACGCACACCCACGTGTGTACATGGGCAGGTGTGCTGGACCCACATGCGTCATGGCGTCAGCCCATCCTTGTCCCTGGGGAAAGGGCTGTTGGCCATCGTGAGAAGGAGCCTCTCAGCTTTGACCAGGCCCCAGGAGCCATGGTGTCTTCTGGCTGCCTCTCCTGGCCACCGGCCAGGTCCACGGTTGCGTCTGCTGTGCCATCTTGTGGACAAATGGACGATCCAATCCAGACGGCATTGCAGAGACTGACCAGGGCTCTGAACCCCGGCCGGAGCTGCCCTCAGGCCGCCCTCCTCACCTTGAGCCATTAGCCTGCTCTGCCACCTGTGTCAGGCCTGGGTGCCGTGCAGAGGCCTCCTTCCAGCCCTCTGCAAACTGGCCCCGTGTTCACGGGCGTCCAGCGGAATCCACCACGGAAAGACAGCTTTCTCAGAGGCATCTCAGCGCGTGGGCCCAGCCAGAACCTCGAGGGCTTCTGTCCCTGGAGGGCAGGGCAGAACGGGAGGACACAGGGACACAGAGAAGGTGGCAGCTGACTGAGGGCAGGACAGAGCAGGAGGACACAGGGACACAGAGAAGGTGGCAGCTGGCTTGGCGGGAGCGGAAGGTGCAGCTTTCTTTGGCCCCCCACCCTTTGCAGCTCACCCTTCTCCCTCTATGGCCCCCTTAACCCCAAACCCCCTCGGCCGTCTTTCTGAGTAAAGGACAGGCCAGAGCCGAGCGGGTATGTCCCCTGCCAGGGTCTCCCGCACACCTGGGTCTTCTGGGCTGGGGAGTAGCAGAAGGATCTGCAGGGCTCTCGAAGTCATCTGGGAGGAGCGTCAATGATGAGAGGAAGGAACAAGGGGTTCGGCTGGGATTGTCCGATTCCCTGGGTCATCTCAGAACCATGAGCTCATCTTCCTGGGTTACAGTGTCCTGAGCTTGGTCGAAAAGGGACGAACCAAGGGCCGGTTGTGATGACCCCGCATAGGTTTGACAGCCCCGTGTCCTTCTAAATCAAGTGTGGGTCTGGGTCCCTGGCCCCCCCCAGCCCAGGGTCCAAGCCTCCCTCAGGCAGAGTCAGCCCCTCGCTCCAGTGCCGTCAGCTGTAATCCATGCGGGTAAAACGCCAGGAGAGGCTGGATCACCAGCTCATCGGCCGGTGGCTTGGGCCTCCTGCACTTGCAGAGGGAGGGCCGAGGGTGGTAACCAGGAGGAGGGGCTGTGAGCCGGGGAGGGAACTTGGCCAGAGGGGGACGAAGGCCACGGGGAGCACCGCGGGAGCCCCGCTGTCTGCGCAGGGTTCGGCCTTGCGGCCTCGGTGTGGGAAATCTCTCCATCTGTTCAGGTTTTCTTTGGGTTTTTTTTCCAACCATGTTTTGCAGTTTGCAGTGTACAAGTCTCACACTTCCCTTGTGAAATTATTCCTAAGTAGCTTATTCTTTCTGATGCTATTTGACCAGGACACTTTCTGCATTTCATCTTGGGGTGTTCCCTGTCAGTGCAGAAATACCGCCCCTCTGTGTTTGATCCTACACCCCATGGCCTTGTTAAACTCCTTCGTTCATCTTATTAGGTTTTACTTTGTTTCATTTTATCTTTGTGGATTCCTCAGGCGAGTCCACCTACTGTGTGAGGCGTAGTTGTACGTCTTTTTTGCTAATCCCGGTGATTTGAGGTCCGTGTTATTGCCTTACTGCCCCGGCTGGAACTCGCCGTGCAGTGTGGGAGGAGCGGGAGGGGAGGGTCCCCTTGGTTTGCTCCCTGCGGTGGGAGAGACGGTCAGGCTTTCCCCAGGAAACGTGCCATTTGTTTCCATAGATTCCCTTACTAGGTCAAGGAGGTTCACTCTCATTTCTGGTTTGTTGAAAGTTTTTTTTTTAAATTACAAATTGGTATTAGATTTTGTCAAATGGATTTTCTGTATCAATTGGGATGGTTATGTGGCTTTTGTCCTTTATTTTATTAATATGATTTAATACGCTGTTAAACCAATCTTTCAGTCCTGGGAAATATCCCACTTTCTCATAGTGTACAGTATTATCTTGTATTATCTTTTTAAAATAAACTGTTGGATTTGGCCAGGCACAGTGGCTCATGCCTGCAATCCCAGCACTTTGGGAGGCCGAGGTGGGAGGATGGCTGGAGCCCAGGAGGTCCAGGCTGCAGTGAGCCGAGATTGCCATTGCCTGGGTGACAGAGTGAGACTCTGTCTCAAAATAGATAAATAAATAGTTGAATTTGATTTGCTAAGTTAAAAAGATTAAGTAAGTGTCCAGTTCAGCAGCATTAATTACATTCACAATGTTGTGTCATAGTCACCACTAGCTACATCCCCAACTCATCACTCCAAACAGAAACCCTGTCTTCATGAATAATAACTCCCCATTCCCCTCCCACCCCCAATAACTCCCCATTCCCCTCCCACCCCCAGTAACTCCCCATTCCCCTCCCACCCCCAATAACTCCCCATTCCCCTCCCACCCCCAGCCTCCCTTAACCTCGAATCTACTTTTTGTGTTTGTGAATTTGGCTCGTCCAGATATTTGATGCAAATAGAATTATACAACATTTTTCCTTTTGTTTCTGGCTTACGTCACTCAGCACAGGGCTTCCAAGGTCACCCAGCACAGGGCTTCCAAGGTCACTCAGCACAGGGCTTCCAAGGTCACTCAGCGTAGGGCTTCCAAGGTCACTCAGCGTAGGGTTTCCAAGGTCACTCAGCGTAGGGCTTCCAAGGTCACCCAGCACAGGGCTTCCAAGGTCACTCAGCAGAGAGCTTCCAAGGTCACTCAGCACAGGGCTTCCAAGGCACTCAGTGTAGCACTTCCAAGGTCACTCAGCACAGAGCTTCCAAGTGTCAGACTTCCTTCATTTTTCTGGCTGAATCGTATTCCCGTGGGTGGATGGACTACATTTTGTCCTCCATTCATCTGTTGGGAGCAACTGTGCTGTTTCCACCTTTCAACCATGGTGAATAACACTGCTGTGGGAGCATAAGTGTCTGTTTGGGTGCTTGTCTTCATTCTTCCAGACATACCCTTGGGAGCGGAATTGCTGGATCGTAAGGTAATTCTGTGTTCCACTTTTTGAGGAGCTGCCAAATTGTCTCCTACAGCGGCTGCTCCATTTTACATTCCCACCATCAATTCCAACTTCTCCACATCCTCTCCATGGCTTGTTATTTTATTTTTATTTATTTATTTTTTTGAGACAGGGTCTCATTCTGTCGCCCAGGCTGGAGTGCCATGGTCCGATCTCGGCTCACTGCAACCTCTGCCTCCCGAGTTCAAGTGATTCTCCTGCTTTAGCCTCTCGAGTAGCTGGGATTACAGACGCACCACACTCAGCTAATTTTTTGTTTTTTGGAGAGCGGCCATCCTGTCGCATGTGACGTAGTGTCTCTGTGTTTTGATTCACATTTCCCTAGTGACCAGAGAGGGCTGTTGAGCATCTTTTCGTGTGCTTATTGGCCATTTTATATCTTATTTGGAGAAATATGTATTTGAGTACTTTGCCTATTTTTAAATGGAATTTTTTTGTTGTTGAATTGTAGCAGTTCTTTATATATCCTGAATATTAAAACTCTTATCAGATATATGATTTGCAAATATTTTCTCCCAATCTGTGGTTGACGTTTCACTCTCTTGATAGTGTCTTTTGATGCATAATAGTTTTTAATTTTGATGAACTCCAATTTATCTGTTTTCTGTTAAAAAAATTTATTTTTTGAGACAGAGTCTCGACCTGTTCCCCAGGCTGGAGTGCAGGGGCGCAATCCTGTCTCACTACAACCTTTGCCTCCGGGTTCAAGTGATTCTCCTGCCTCAGCCTCCCGAGTAGCTGGGATTACAGGTGCCCACTATCATGCCCGGCTAATTTTTGTATTTTTAGTGGAGACAGGGTTTTACCACATTGGCCAGGCTGGTCTTGAACGCCTGATCTCAGGCGATCCTCCTGCCTCGGCCTCCCAAAGTGCTGGGATTACAGGCGTGAGCCACCACGCTTTGCCCTGTCTCTTTTCTTTTGTTGCCTATGCTTTCTGTGCCATTTACCATTGCCATGTCAAAAGTCTTGATAATTTGTCCCTATGTTTTCTTCTGAGAGTTTTATACTTTTAGCTCTTGCATTTAGGTCTTTGATCCATTTTGTGTTAATTTTTGTATATGTTGTAAGATAAATGTCCAACTTCATTGTTTTGCATGTGTAAATACCTTTTTCCCAGCATTGTTTGTTGAAGAGGCTGCCCTTTCCCCACTGGTATTGGTCCCTTATTGAAAGTCAATGGACCATGTATATGGGGGTTCATATGGGGGTCCATCTGGGGGTTCTCTGTTCTACTCCATTGGCCTCTATGTCCATCCTCTTGCCAGCAGCACATTATCTTGATGACTGTAGCTTTATGAGTAAGTTTTGAAATCAGAAAGTGTGAGTTCTCCAAGTTTGTTCTTCGTTTTCATGAGTGTTTGGGCTATTTAGGGTTCCTGAAGTTCTATATGAATTTTAGGATGAAGGTTCAATTTCTAAAAAAATTGCTGTTGGGATTTTGAGAAGGATGACGTTGAATCTGTGGATTGTTTTGAGTAGTACTGTCATCTTAACAACAGTAAGTCCTCCAGTCTGTGAATATGGATGATTTTCCATTTATTTGTGTCTTCTTAATTTCTATCATCAATGTCTTGTAGTTTTCAGCACACAAGTCTTTTTCCTCCTTGGTTAAATTTATTCCTAAGCATCTGATTCGTTTCAATGCTATCGTAAGTGGGCTTCTTTTGTTTTCAGATTGCTCATTGCTAGCGTCCAGCTGATTTCTGAGTAATGATTTTGTACCCTGAATCTTTGCTGAGTTCACTTATTAGGTTTAACAGTTTTTTGTTTGTTTGTTTGTTTGTTTTGAGACGGAGTCTCGCTCTGTGGCCCAGGCTGGAGTGCAGTGGCACAATCTCGGCTCGCTGCAAGCTCCGCCTCCCAGGTTTACGCCATTCTCCTGCCTCAGCCTCCCGAGTAGCTGGGACTACAGGCACCTGCCACACGCCCGGCTAGTTTTTTGTATTTTTTAGTAGAGACGGGGTTTCACCGTGTTAGCCAGGATGGTTTCGATCTCCTGACCTCGTGATCCACCCGTCTCGGCCTCCCAAAGTGCTGGGATTACAGGCGTGAGCCACTGCGCCCGGCCCAACAGTTTTTATTTTTTTTATTTTTTTTATGGTTCTCTGTACTTTTCTACATGGTGTGTATCATCTGCAAATTGGGACCATGTTAGTTCTTCCTTTCCAACTTGGATGCCTTTTGTTCCTTTTTCTTGCCTAATTGCTCTGGCTAAAACTTCCAGTATTGTGTTGAATAGAAGTGGTAAAAGCAGGCATCCTTGTCTTTTTCCTGATCCTGGGGAGAAGCTTTCGGTCTTGTACCATTGACCGTAATGTCAGTTGTAGGTTTTTCATAGATGACTTGATTTACTAAATTTTACTAAGGATATTTTGGTTTATGTTCATGAGGGATAATATCTTATAGTCTGTTCATGTCTTTGTCTGGCTTTGATACCAGAGTAATTCTGATTTCATAGAATGAATTGGAAAGTGTTTCCTCATCCTTTACCTTCTGAAGATTTTGTGTGAGATTGCCGTTATTTCTTCTGAAAATATTTGATGGAGTTTACCAGCGAAGCCAGTGCTGCTTGGGCTTTAATTTCTTTACTTGTTATGGGTGTCTTCAGGTTTTCTCTTTTTTCCTGACTCATTTTGGTAATTTGTGTCTTTCTAGGAATTTCTCAACTTCATCTAAGTTGTCAAATGGTTGGCATAAAATGATTCATAATACTCCTTTATAATTCTTTTAATTTCTATAGGATCAGTAGCAATGTTCTCTCTTTTTTTTTTTTTTTTTTTTTTTGAGATGGAGTCTCGCTCTGTCGCCCAGGCTGGAGTGCAGTGGCCGGATCTCAGCTCACTGCAAGCTCCGCCTCCCGGGTTCACGCCATTCTCCGGCCTCAGCCTCCCGAGTAGCTGGGACTACAGGTGCCCGCCACCTCACCCGGCTATTTTTTGTATTTCTTAGTAGAGACGGGGTTTCACCATGTTAGCCAGGATGGTCTCGATCTCCTGACCTCGTGATCCGCCCATCTCGGCCTCCCAAAGTGCTGGGATTACAGGCTTGAGCCACCGCGCCCGGCCAATGTTCTCTCTTTTATTTCTGATTTTAGTAATTTGTATCTTCTCTCTTTTTTATGGGCATTCTTGCTAAACATTTATCCATTTTGTTGATTTTTTCAGAAAATCAAGTTTTGATGCCACTGATTTTCTGTATTGACTTTCTGTTTTCTGTTGCATCACTGTTCACTCTGGTCTTTTTTGTTCTCTTCCTTCTGCTTGGTTGGGGTTGGATTTATTCTTCTTTTTCTAGTTTCTTTTGGTGGAAGACTATATTATTGATTATATTATTGATATAATATGATTATGTTATTGACCTTTTGCCTTTGAAATACAGGTGTTTAAAGTTGTGAATTTCCTGCCTTAGCTGTATCTCATGCGTTCTGGTATGTTGTGGTTTTGTTTTCATTCAGTTCAAATTGTTTTCTAATTTTAATTTTCTTTTTTGTGATTTCTTTTTTGACTCATGGGTTATTTAGAAATGTGTTGTTTAGCTTTCAAATATCGACTTATTTCTCCAGTTTATTTTTTAATTTTATTTTAGTTTTTTGAAATGGAGTCTCACTCTGTTGCCCAGGCTGGAGTGCAGTGGTGTGATCTTGGCTCACTGCAACCTCTGCCTCCCGGGTTCAAGTGATTTTCCTGGCTCAGCCTCCCATGTAGCTGGGATTACAGGCACATGCCATGATGCCCAGCTAATTTTTGTATTTTTAGTAGAGACAGGGTTTCATCATGTTGACCAGGCTGATCTCACACTCCTGACCTCAGGTGATCCACATACCTCAGCCTCCTGCAGTGCTAGGATGACAGGCACGAGCCACCGCGCCTGGCTATCTCTGTTCTTGATTTCTAATTTAATTCCGTTGTATTAGAGAACATACCTTGTATGATTTAAATTCTTTTAAACTAGTGAGACTTGCTCTGGGTCTAGCCTACAGGCTCTCCTGGAAAGTGTGACACTGCGGCTGACTGTTGCCATCATGGGGAGTGATTTATAAATAGGAGTTTGGGTGAGTTGGTTGACCGTGCTGTTAAAGTCTTCTGTGTCCTTACCGGTATTCTGTGTAGATGCTTTATTAGTTATGGAGAATGGGTATTGCAGTCTTTCATGATAAGTATTGAATAATATATTTCTCTTTTCCATTCTGTCCCGTTTTGCTTCATGTATTTTGGAGTTCTCGTTAGGCATGTATACACATTTATGTCTTTCTGTCAATATTGACCCTTTTATCCTTATAAAATGTCCTTTGTCTCTAGTGTTTTCTTCCTTAAAGTCTATTTTGTCAGATGGAATGTCCGTGTTCCACCTCTGTCGCAATTATTATTTGCATCGTGTGTATTTTTCTGTCCTTTTGCTTTTGATCTATTTGCATCTTGAAACTTAAAGCAGGACTCATAGACGGCATGCAGTTGGGCCTGGAGTATTTTATCCAGTCCGATAATTTCTCTACCTGATGTTGTCGTTGTTGGTGCGGTGGCATTTTTGTCTCTGACATTTTGTTCCTCGCTTTCTACATGTCTCCTGCCTTTTTTGTTTCTGTTCCTCCTTTACTGCCTTCTTTTGTGTTAAGCAAATATGTCTTAGTTACCCTGTTAGTTAATTCCGCTGTCGATTGTGTTAATTGTTAAACACATTTTGAGTTATGTTCTTAGTGATTGTCCAGGAAATTAGTATACATCTTAATGTATTACAATCTACGTCAAGTGAATACTGACTTAATTCCAGTAGAATGTCACCTCTGATCCGGGACAGAGCTGTTCCCGCCCTGAATTGTGACTGCACATCCCGCTTTGTCCCTGTGTCCCTCTAGCCTGAGGGTGGTGTTGGCTTCCTGTAGCTGAGACTTTCCGAGTTGCTCCTCATCCCCATGGGGACCTTCTCACACCTCTTCAACCAGCATCCCATCTCAAACCCCTGGGTATGGGCTGTTTTCTGCCACGGACTCCAATGGCTACAGGCATCTCCACCTGCTGTGGCCCTGACCCTCCCCTTCCTCCCCTTCCTCTCGATGTTCATGGGGGCATTTAGGGGCTTCGTTTGGGGATGGATTAAAGGCCTGGGCACCTCTTTCCACTGCACATTCCTGGGGAGGAGCTCCCCTGTTCTCCCAGGCTTTCCTCGGCCTCCCCCTCCCCTCACCCTTTGTGGATTTTCCTGGGGAATTTTACTTTATTAAAAGTTCATTAACAGATACTCTGCTGCCAGGAGAGAAAAGCAATGACCGGAGATTTGGCTGTGAAAAAAAAATCGATGGGTAGGGACACCGTATCATTCATAGGACCCCTTCTGTCCAAAGCTCAGCGTAGGGCTGAGGCCACAGGTGGAAAGCAATGGAGACGTGGAGTGTGGGGGCCGAGTGCAGCTTGGCTGGGTCCCTGCCAGTGGCCACAGCACCTGCAAAGCCACAGCGACCCCATGTGGGGAATCCATGGGCCCCTGTCGTGACCTGCAGCCAGGGACCCTGGTGTGCTTGGGCAGCTGGAGTGCTCTCCGGTTCCGCTGGCGCCTGGCTGCTGCCTGAGCAGCTCTGCAGATGTGCATCATGGGCGGGGCTGTTTCGGGGCCGTTTTCCACACCAGCAGCACCCTGGCCCCAGAGCAAGGCTTCCTGAAGGAAGAAGGGGGCTTTGCAACATAGTTTGAGTCGGGCTCTGTTTCTTTCCATCCCAAAGACATAGAGACGACCAAGGCCCTGATCCCAAAAGAAGAGCCCAGGCTGCCGGCGATTCTGGGGACAGCGATGCTAACTCAGGGACAGGCGCAGTCTCTGGACCAGGCTGGGTCGTGGTGCGCACACTCGCTCTCTGCGGCGTTTTCCACATGGGCACTGCCGACCGGGAACGTCAGGGGAAGAGGGAAGTTGTTTACTGGCTTGTCATATGTTATAGCTAATTATTTAATTGCCCTAATTTAAAGTTTCACCAGATTTAGCATCAAAACAAAAATCGTGTGATTGCAGCATCAGAAAGCAATAATGTAATTAACTTGTTTAGTGTAACATACTAACTTGGCTGATTGCAAGGCGTGAGGCCTGGGGGCACCACACTTGTGGTGTGGGCGTTTGTCAGGCCCAGGCTCCTGGCCTCAGCAGCAGTGCCCGGCTCCTGGTGCACAGGGCTCCCAGGCCCAGGCGAGGATCAGGCCACTGTGCCACCTCAGGGAGTGGGTGCCGGCCTCACCCCCAGGGCTGGGGCTCTCTCTCAGGCTGCAGGCAGGCAGCTCCCTGGCCCAGAGGCTCTGGCCTTGGCCACAGCTGGGTTTTGAGCACTCAGCCCAGCAGAAATGCCGTTCCCAAGGCCAAGCTGGGACACCCTGCTAACCAGGAGTAGAATTGAGAACAGGGTTTCTCTACACCACGAGTTCTTCCCAGAACCCCGTAACAGATTCCAGTGTTGTTTGCAAAGTTACCAAACCCTGTTTGGTCAGCATCCTTTGCTGAGAAAGCAGCTTTCTCTCTTCCCCCTTTCCTCCTCCCTCTCCCACCTCAGCTTCCGCAGAGGTGGCGAGCATGGCAGGAACCCTCTGTCCTTTCGGAGCCTGGAGACCCCAGGTCCTTCCCTTCAGAAATCCCTGCCATCTGGTTTTGAGACTGGCTTTGGGGGACAGTGGCCCTGGTGGGGATTCAGACATGAAAGTTCCCCCATTGAGGTCGAGCCTGGCAGCATGAGGGGACTCGCTCGTCTTCGTGGCGGACCTCACACACACGGCCGTCTGGGCACACAAGAGCATTTTGGTCACGCGTGTGTGCACATGAGAACTGTGTGCTTCAGAGACAGACTGGTGTGTGTGGGACGGACGGGAACTCGCACACACGTGGGCTGTCCCAGCCCAGCAGAGCCTGAACGTGAGGTGGCTGCTTCAGAGACAGACTGGTGTGTGTGGGACGGACAGTAACTTGCACACACGTGAGCCGTCCCAGCCCAGCAGAGCCTGAACGTGAGGTGGCTGCAGCCAGTGGGCAGAAGGGGCAGGTTTTGGTGTTGGGAACCCAGTCCCCGAGGCTGAGAAACTGCCCACACGCCTCCCGCTGTTCTTTGAAGTGAGGGGTTCGTTTTGCGTGGAGCCTGGAGCACAGAGCAGGTCCCATACCACCAGGCAAAGCCCACCTGGCTCACCTGCTCCCCAGCCCCGAGATGGTTTCAGGATGAGCCAATTTGGAGAAAAATCATAAAACCAATTCAAGCCTGGCTGCCCAAGTTTTGGGATCCACCAACTGAGCCACTTTTTATCAGTTTCAGCCACACCACCCTCAGTTCAAGGAAGTACTTCCCGTGAGCTTGTGCTATGGTGCGAATGTTTGTGTCCCTCCAAAATTCACATTGAAACGTAATCCCCAGTGCCATAGTATGAAGCCTTCGGGAGGTCAGTAGGCTGGGAAGGCTCTGCCCTCACCAATAGATCAAGGGCGGGAGGGATGAGTCCGTTCCTTCCCTCCCTTCTGCCACGTGAGGACACAGCGCCGCTCCCCTCCAGAGGACCCCTCCTCGCAGAAGCCAGGAGCTGCTGTCCCCAGACGCAAGGCTGCAGTGCCTTAGTCTTGCACTTCCCGGCTTCTAGAACTGCATGAAATATATTTCAATGCTTTACAAATGACCCAATCACAGGTGTTCTGTTACAGCAGCACAAACACACTAAGACAGTTTGGTAGAATTTTCTAGAAGCTATCAATCTGCTGATCAAACAACGGGGAAAAGGTGGAGTCTGAGAGGGAGTGGTGTGCTAAAGGAGCCCTGCTGGGAGGGGTTTTGGGAATCTGTGGGTGGCTTTATAGTTCTGGGCACTTTCATTTCTTAGGGGTCAATTTGGTTTGGGTTCCCCCAAGGCCAACTCTGACCTAATGGGGGCTGGGTTTATCTGAAGGTGATTGCAGGAGGAGAGGGGATGGAGGAAAACAGTGCCCAGGCTGGGACAAAAGGGGCTCGGCCCCACCGGCGTTTATCCACCATCCCATCTCCCGGTGCACTGACGCCCTGGGGAGCTCACCCCCAGGCAGAAGAGCGCAGGTGCCTGGTGTGTTCGTGAAGCATCCTCGCAACCTGGGGGAGTGTCTCGGGTCCTTGGAACCTGGGGGAGCGGGTGTCTGAGGTCCTTGCAACCTGGCGGGGGGAGTGTCTAGGGTCCTCGGAACCTGGTGGGGGTGGGTGTCTAGGGTCCTCGGAACCTGGAGGGGGTTGTCTAGGGTCCTCGGAACATTGAGGGGGCGGGTGTCTGGGATCCTCAGAACCTTGGGGGGGGCCGGTGTCTAGGGTGGGCTGAGAGGCATGCGCAGCGTCTCCCTTTAGGAGGAGGAAGCACCTGCCATCCAGAGACCCGCCGTGATCGCCGCACTGCACAGCCCTCCGTCACCTCTCCGAGGACAGACTCTCCAGCTGAGGAGCCGGATGTCTGCCTTTTCTTACATTCTACATGTCCCCTCCCTTTCTGAGCGGTGGTAGAAACCTCGGCTTGGGAAGACAATGCAGGCTGTGGTTTCTCACAGACAGCTCTTCATGGTGACACATTTGCTCGGCACCTGCTGTGTCCCCAGATCTGTGCCAGTGACCTGGGGTCAGAGGGCAGGGGCACGATTTAGGTCCAGTTTTTCCCAGTGGGTCATATGTGGATCTGGGGCAAGAACCACCACCCAAGAGGACGCTGCTGGCATGCAGCCCCGAGCGTTTTTCTGTTTTTCTTTCTCAGCCTCACATGTCGGGGTGTAGTCAGATTGCTGTGTGCAACTGCAGTTCACTTGCAAAGCTGTGTATCCACTTTGTGAGTGTGCTGCCGTTTCTTTACCTGCTCGTTGGCTGGTTTTGTGGATGTGCCACCATCTCACTGGTCGGTTTTGTGAGTGTGCCGCCGTCTATTTACCTGCTCATTGGTCAGTTTTGTGGATGTGTCACTGTTTCTTTACCTGCTTATTGGTCGGTTTTGTGGATGTGCCCCTATCTCATTGGTGGGTTTTGTGGATGTGCCACCGTCTTATTGGTGGGTTTTGTGGATGTGCCGCCGTCTCATTGGTGGGTTTTGTGGATGTGCCGCCGTCTCATTGGTGGGTTTTGTGGATGTGCCGCCGTCTCATTGGTCGGTGGCATTTGTGTGGTCCTCAGCTTTGGGGTGTTTTAGGCTCAGCTTCCTGAACACTCTTGTCCAGGTCTCTCGTCTTTCACTTCAGCTGTTTGATGGGTGCGTGGCGCGTCTCATTGTTTGATGACTGAGCTGCCATTATGATAGCAGGAAGGTGCAGCTCACGAGTGTCCACGCAGGCGAATTCACACAGTGGCTCCAGTGGGATGTTGGCCTCGCGGAGTCTTGGCATCTCCATGGCTTCCCATGAGCCTGCGAGAATGCTGGGCCTGTGATGGTGACCGCGTCTTCCCTGTCCTCAGGGGTGCAGCCTTCATCCTTGGAAACATCATTTGTTCCCCTGTTTGGGTTCAAGTCAGGTTCAATGACTCACTAGAAAGACAGACCTCAGAAACGCAATTCCAGTCCCGGTTATGGTTTATTAAAACAAAAGGACACGTGAAACTCACTGAAGAGGGGACGCTCGTGGAGCGGGCATGGGCGGCAGGTGTGAGCTGCTGGGAGTGCTCTCCGTGGAGCCGTATGCACAGCACGGTTTCTCCCAGCAGCCACGTGTGACAGCACGCTTGGAACTTGCCAGCCCGGGAGGCTGGCCTGAGCTTTGGAGGCCATGGTTTTTACTGGGGCTCGGTCATGTAGACTTGAAGTCCCTGTGTGGCTGACCCTAATTAGTCTCAAGCTGACCCTGTGTGGCCCCAACCTGAAATCCCATCATTTCCTTAGACTACCCAACCTGGCCCAAAGCCCCCAAAATATAATGTTCCAGTGGCCCAGAGTGGCTTTCCAGGTGCTTGTTAATGGCTGGGCTTCTATTTGGAATGTGTGAGGTGTGGACAGCCCAGGCCTGCTGAGCTCACCCTCACTGCATGCCCCTGACGTGGCCTGGCTCCAGGCTGTTGGCGATCTGACCCTCACTCCTGGGGTTTCCACAACTGTGAGCTCCCTGGTGGGCACCTGAGGGATGTTCTGGAGAAGAAAGAGGAACACAGGATCAGCCTCAGGCTCTGGGAGGAGACCTTGACCCCACTGTTTGGGCTTGGACAGCTGTCCAATTGCTCAGGGCCTGGGCGCTGGGTGGGGGCCTCGTCAGCAAGTGTCATGACTCCAGGGATGGAGGGACCTCACGCTGCCCACCCCAGCGGCAGCCTCAGAGTGAGCACGGGCCTCCCGCCCTCCATGCGTGTATAAACGACATGGCTGGTGGGTGCCTAGGCCCCCAGGGAGGCCCCTGGTATGAGGCCAGCAGAGGGGGTGGGTAGGGAGGAGCCCTCTCTCTTGCACTTAAGGCTCTGGAGTGACAGAGATAGCCGTTCCCCCTGACCCAGGCATTCACCCCAGAGAGCGTGCAGGGAGGTGAAAAGCTTGTTTGGACCCGAAGACCAGCCTGAGCAAGGAATCTTGTGCAGATGGCTTATCCAGGAGGAGCCCGGAAGAGGGGAGTGGGAAAAGTCAGAGTTTTGGAGGTCAGCAAGCTCATGCAGGAGGCAGCCTCCTCCTCCTCCTCCTCTTCCTCCTCCTCTTCCTGCTTCTCCTCCTCCTCTTCCTCCTTCTGCCAGGACCCTTCTTCCAGGACCTCCGAGAAGCGCATGGAATAGCATCCAGGACTGTCTGCCCCAGGCACACTGACCACTGGCTCCACTGCCCTGGGCAAGGGTTGCCCCTGGGTTGCTGCCTCCTGGTGACACAGGCAGGACTCAGAAGCCTGGTAGAAAGTGACCACGTGTGGCAGGTACGGGAGGCAGGGTGTGGCCAGCTTGAAGGGACAGGAAGCCTGTAGGCAGTGACCACCCTGTAGGCTGGGCTCAGAGGAGAGGCCAAGGGGACACAGGCACCAGGGGTGGGACACACCTGGGCTACCCCTGTTCCTACCAGGCGAGCGCCTGGAGCCTCACAGTGGAGGGGAGACTGTGGCCGCTGGGGTGGGGGTGACACAGGGACACCAGCGGAGAGGGGAGCCCAGGGCTGGCCCATCCACAGTGGCTCTAAAACTTCAGCTTTTCCTGGATGGTCGCTGTGCTTGGCCAGAGGTCACTGGTGGGACAGACTCTGGCCAGGCTTCGAGACATACATGCCTTTCCATGTGGTGGGCCTGACCTTGGAAGGGGAGGCCAGGACCCCCACCCCACCCCTCAGCCCTGGTCTGTGCTGTTGGGAAGTGGATTTGGAGGCTCCGTTGCTCTCTGCACAGTCCCTCCTGGCCCGGCGGCCCTTCTGGAGCCTGAGAGCAGAGGTGAGGCTGGCACGGACATGAGATGTGGAAATGCTCCACGTCCCCGAGGCTTGCGGGGGAAGCAACCGAGGAGGTGTGCGGCCCTCAGGGACACCCCCAGGAGGGGAAGTGGCCGACGCAAGTGTGCGGCCCTCAGGGACACCCCCGGGAAGGGAAGTGGCTGACGCAGGTGTGCGGCCCTCAGGGACACCCCGGGAAGGGACTGGGCTGCAGAAGACTCGCTCAGGGGAGCCCGGCCCAGGGCAGGGCAGGTGCTGACCCTCTGCACCTCTGCCCATGGTGTCTCCCCCACCAGGAGTGCCCTGGCCAGTGGCTCAAATCCTCCATGGCCTTGAGCCTCCCCTTCAGACTCCAATGCTGTGCTGTACACAGGGTGCCATATCCAGTGTCACTAAGTGACTGGGGGAGTACATGAGGGATGCCACCGAGGGGAGTCTCTGCTGGGCCCCACCTGCTCCCCAACCACACACTCCCCCAGCCATTCTTCTGGGTCCTGGGGCATCTGTGTGGTAGTTGGGACCCCCACAGGGGTGGCGGGTGTGGCTGCCCCTGAGAATCATGCTCTGTACTGTCCTGCCCCCGGTGCAGGATCTAGAGGGGCTGCCAGGCCAGGCTCTCTGGGAAGGTCTGCGGATGCCCAGGGGGCCTGCACACCTCTGAGGGCCCGTGGCAAGTGTAGAAAGCAAGTTCTGGGCAGGGCCGGCTCCTGCCAGCCTCCCACCTCCTTGGTTCCTCCTTTGTCCTGCAGGCTTGTCCCTTCCAGTCTTAATAATGCTGCTCTCAAGAGTCTGAAGTCATAGGATCCCTCTGAACAGCTGATTCCTCTGGAGAATCCAAAACGTAACTCAGTTCCCGAAATTCAACTTTGTATACAACTTGCAAGACTTGATGTGCCGTATGGAGCACTGCCCGTCCATGTGGCAGGACTCAGAGGACATGGGTGACGCTGTGCCCAGGATAGAGAGGCCACACACGGGCAAACGGGCAGGCCGAGGACAGTCGAGACCAAGGGGTGCCAGGCAGGGCTTGGGCTTCGCAGGCCCACAATGACGGGCCCTCCATCGGGATCCTGTGGGGCAGGCCAGGGGCAGGGGCAGGTGGCCTCATAAGCCCTTGAGGAAAGCGGGGGTGGGAGTTGCCCCACTCCATGGCTGGGGGACAAGGGGAATTGCATTTCCAAGGGGGCTGAGCCAAGCATCCTCAAAGGCGGCAGTTTTAGAGCGAGTTGGCACCATAAGCACAGAAGACGGCAAACGTTAGACCCTCTCCCAGCTGTGGCGGCCTGGAGGGAGCTCATGCCACCTCTTCTCAAAGGCAGCGCCCTATGACCTCCTCAGGTGAAAAGACTGAGGGCAGTGCTGGCAAGGGCACCACGGACCACCCCCACCGCAGGTCGGGGAGATGCTGCAGGTGCCTACAGAACACTCAGCCTGGAGTCGTGGGAGGTCACCCCCACCCGCCTGCAGGGCCTCTGAGAACCGAGGCCAACAGAGCCCTGCGTGCCCAGAAATGCACCAAGCTCTCCCTTCCTTCCCCTGCAAGACCCCGCTTCAGTCGCTCATTTTGGGGCAATGGAAGCGTTTATTTGGAAAAGACAGAAACCACATTTCCTCAGCTGAGCATATTTTTAAGCAGCAAATTATTATCCACCCGAGCAGGGAGGCCAAGTCGACTGCAGACCCTGTGAGGAGCTGGGAGGTCACTTCCCTTTCCTCTGGGTAGAAGGGGACGCCTGGGAGCCAGGGGCAGAGGAGGAGGCAGAAAGGAGGGAGCGGGCAGGGAGGCAAACTGCAGGTGGACAGACAGGCAGGGCCTGGAGTCCTGGAGCTCAGAGGGGACAGAAGCCCACCCACAGGGACAGCCCAACTCCGTCTTGTCTTTTTGCAGAATGCTCAAGCTCGAAGCCCGGCTGAGGCTGCTTTAAATTAGATGCTGCCTCAGCGGGTCCCTCTGGAGTTGATGGAAATCTAATTAGCCAGGCAGCCGGGCACAAATGTCCTAGTTTCCCTGACGCTGGGGGACGCGAGTGTCTCTTTGCTGCTGGGGTTCCCGGCTTCAGCCTGGCCTTTGCACTCTGCTTGTTTTCCAAGACGATGACTATCAGAAACCCTAATTGTTTTTTCAGAAACCGCTAATTAATTAGGCTCAGCCTCTTGAAAGGCACTTAAAATACTAATGACTTGCTAGAAAAAGAGCAGGACATGAAGGCGGAGCCAGGGCCCAAAGTGTCTACCAGGGTGAGGGGTCTGCTGCCTCCCTGGGGGGAAACCCTGGTGGAGACCCTCGCTCTGCTGCTCAGAGTCCGGGACATGAGAGCCGAGCCCATGCACCAGTGACTCACGCCCCGGCATGGATGAGCCCAGAGCCCGGAACAGAGGCCGTAGCAAGACCCCGGGAGCCCAGCCGTCCCCACCCCTCCAGCCCCACTCTGGACCCCAGGAGGCTGACCTCCATGGACGTCCCAGCTCTCTGTCTCTGGCCTCTGGGTGGGTTTGGCCAATGAAGTCATCCGGGACACGGAGGTGAAAAGGGAGTGGGCCCTCCCTACCAGGTCTGAGGATCAGGGGCCCTACATCTGCTGGTCCCTGTCCTCAGCGCCAGGCTCACCCCATCCCCTGCCCCTTGTCAGAGCTCCTTCTTTGATGCGCCCCAGGGGTCCAGCTCACTTGTTTGTTAGTGACCTAATCACAGACAAGTTCTCAGCCCTCCCATGGGGCGGTCGGTGCTTCAGGCACCGGAAATACAGCAGTGGACACAGTGGTGGAGCTCCCGGTGTGTCCCCTGTTAGACTGAACAGTCAGGATGTGGGGCCTCCAGGAGCTCTGTGAGCCCGTGCGCAGGTACGCACGACAGAAGTGCTCTGCTGACGCCCACTCCTTTCAGCTCTTGGTTCAGTCATCGCCAAGCAACTGAGAGCCTTTGTAAAGAGAAGGCTCCCTGCCCTCTTCATCTTCCACAGACACGCTCTTCTTCCTTAAGCCCAGGCATACACAGACACAGTGCATGCACACACAAAGACACACACCAGTGTGCACACCATTCTCGAATCCACAGGTTCTAGAAGCCACCCCAGAAATGATATCCGAAAGTGCACTGTTGTGTGCACTGGTCTGTGGTGGTTACGGTGATGGAGATTCCTCCCTCCGGAGGATGGTGCGACTGTGGCCAGGGGCACCCAGGGGAGATTAGGTGGCTGAGGCTTCGATGACCATTTGCATTTTATGAGTACTTATTTTGAGTGCATATTTGGAAAAATTAAATTTGTATGTGAAGCCCATGATTTCACAGACATTTTTGCTTAGGTCAAAGGCTAAAACAGGTATTTAAATCCATTTGTTTATTTAACCTAAAGAAAAATATGATGGTTTTAGGTTGAGCTTCCCCAGAAGTAGATCCCGAAGCAGGAATGGGAGGTGTCCTAGCGGGGCGGCAAGTTACTCCAAACTGGGTGGCTTTAAACAACAAGGATTCATTCGGTCTCCGTTCTGGAGCTGGATGTCGGAAAGCAAGCTCTGGGCAGGGCTGGCTCCTGCGGCGCCTCTGGGAGGGCTTTGGTTTTGGTTTCTTCCTGGTCTCTTCCAGCTTATGGTGGCTTCAGGCCTTCCTTGGTGTCCCCGGCTTGAGGCCACATCGCTCCAATCTCTACCTCTGTCTTCCATGGCGTTTTTCTCCAAATCTGTCTGTCTCAGCTTCTCCGTCTCTTATGAGGGCACCCTTCCTGGGATTTGAGGTCCACCCTAATCCATGATCCTTACCCTAGTTACATCTGCGAAGTTGAGGCCACATTCTGTGGTTCTGGGTGGACGTATTTGGGGGGCCCTGTTCATCCTACTTCAGGAGGGAAAGCTGTTTATTTTGGAGGTGACTCTCAGGGCACACCAGCAGGTGAGTAGGAGGTGAAATGCCCCGTGACCAGGGCGGCCATCAGGCAGGCCACGGCCAGCCTTCTGGGCTCAGCCTCGCCAGGTCCTCAGCTGCCCAGGGCTGTCTCACCCAGGACCTGGCTGGAGACTGCTCTGGGGACGTCAAGTCCCCAGCATGTCAGCCCGCCCTGGCCAGAAACAGCCTGGCCAAAGGGCACAGGGCTGTGGAGTCGGGGTGCCCAGGAAGGGGAGCACCAGCGGGGTCCATGGGCAAGGAGAGTCCAGCCTTGAAGATGGGGTTGTGAACTGCACAGTCCCGGTCTCAAAGGCACGGAGCTTTGAAAGCAAGGTAGTAGCTCCTCAAGTCCTCTGGGCAGGCCCCGCCAGGGTTTGTGTGTAGAGTTAATAAGGGGCAGTTCCAGGAGCACACTGGAGGGGCTGGGGCAGCCAGAGGGGCCAGGGCAGTGGGAGGGCTGGGCAGCCGGGGCAGGCCCAACCCCAGTGGGGACTGAGAGGCCTCGTGGCTGCTGCCTCAGCACCACCTCTGAAAGGTGGGAAGCCTGAGCTCTCCCTGTCCCCCACAAACCAGGGCTGGGGTGCAGCTCAGGGGTGTGGAGTGAGGCTGGTGAGAGGTGCCCGAGGGGAGAAGGGCCCTGGTCCAGCAGCTTTCCCTGATCAACCAAGGGGGATCTATGTTGTTTGTAAAAAGCTGATTATCATAGATAAATGTATCTAATTAGTCTCATTTGCTGACACACAAGCCTTTAATTGCAAGTTGAATAATTAGACATATCTGCATATGCAAATGATACAGTTATACCCTATGTCAGTCTTTAACGTGATTCCTCCAGAGACAAATAATTCTATTTCAGGAGAGAATATGAGATATTAATTGACACAGACAAGTAACTTTATTTAGAACCAGCAACTCTTGTGTTTGTTTACATAAAGTAATAACTCGAGAAATGGGAACGATTGATGTTGCAGAAACATCTGGGGGCTCCTAACCTGCAGGGGAGTCCCTGGGAGCCTCCCACGGGGGCTGGGTCTTCCTCTGCCCTCCTGGGGCTCCAGTCCTGCTCCCATGTGGACAGCAGCTCTGGGCCTGGGGGTGGGCTGGGGCCCAGGCCATGGGGTCTTCCTCCCCTCTGTCCCCCCCATCCTCCCTCACGCCATGCCTCGTCCTTTGCCCCTTGTCCTCACTGGGTGGCAGGAAGGGTGAGATGCCCAGTGGCCCTGCAGGCCTGCAGCTGGCCCAGTGCATGTGGGTGTCCCCTCCCCATGGCTGTGCCCTGCATGCTGGCAGAGCTGCCAGGGGCTGCTTGGAACAGGAGTGGCTGTAGCTTGGGTCCTGATTCAGGTAGTGCCACAGCCGGCTCCCTGCCAGGCCCTGGGTCTGCTGCCCGCCTCCCCAGTGGGCGTCATGCTCAGCAGCCTCAGGACAGGGCTGGGGGGCTGGCTGGGGCTGCCTGCCTCTGTCAGCCCCCGGCCTCCACTCTGGCGGAGTACATCATCTCCGCTGTGGGCTGGGTAGGGCAGTGCCGGCGACCCCTGGCATCCTCCGAATCTCACTGGAGGGGACATGGCTGCAAGAGCATTTGGAGGCCCGACCTGGGAGAAGGAACGAGGGGCCAGCTGAGGGCCTCCCAGGCAGAGCCAGGCTTGCGGTGCCCAGGGTGCCCTGGGCAGAGGGTGGCCCAGCTGCTCCCACACCCCTTCCCCCTTCACTGGGCCTGTGGCCACATGGGTTTCGCCGGGAGGCAGAGCGTGAGGAATTTGGCTCTGGTGGAATGAGGACGGCTGCACTCCCTGCTTTGCAGAGGGCCCGCACAGCAGCCCGTCACCGTGGCAACCGGCTCCGTGATGCTGGCAGGAGCTGACATCGTCCCAATTCGCCCCTGTGGTCCCTTTTGGTCCCCTCCCCTCGCCTGCCAGGAGCCGCTGTGGGTCGGGTTGGCCAGCAGAGGGCAGCAGAGGGCCAGCCGCTGGCGGGGCTGGAGGGGCCGGCGGCCGACGCCACACTTTGGGGTCTCCAGGGCCCCCCAAGTCTTCTGGGGAAAGCAGCAGACAGGCGACAGCCACACGGACGGGGAGGCGCCATCACCACTGCCACCACTGGGGGCAGCCCTTGGCCCGTCTGGGGGCGTTTCATCTTTGGCAGAGCTGAGGGGTCCAGCACCGGGGCTTCTAAGGACAAGGTCTCCAGCCCACCGCCCCCAGTGCCATTGTGACCGCGGGGCCTCGGTCCCGCCTGCACTCCCAGGTTCTCACTGATGCAGTCACTCACTCATTCACTCATTCACTCATTCACTCGTTCATTCACTCACTCATTCACTCACTCTCACTCATTCACCTCACTCATCTCACTCATTCACTCACTCATTCACTCACTCATTCACTCATCCACTCACTCATTCACCTCGCTCACTCGTTCATTCACTCACTCTCTCACTCTCACTCATTCACTCACTACTGATGAGATGACGATGATGATGATGATGATGCATTGTTTACGATGATGATGACGATGATGATGACGATGATGACGATGACGATGAAGTGATGATGATGATGATGATGAGCCGATGAAATGACGATGATGATGATGATGACGATGATGATGATGATGACGATGATGACGATGACGATGATGATGATGATGAGATGTGATGATGATGATGACGATGATGACGACGATGACGACATTTACGACGCATTTGTTTTACGACGCATTTTGTTTATTTACTTACTTGTTCCATTTATCTACTTCTGTTTTATCTACTGTTTATTCACTTCACTTTAATGATTTTCTACGATTTACGATTTATTTTATTTATTTTATTTATTTACGAGTTGTCGATGAAATTTTATATTTACCGACATTTATTTATGAAATGACGATTATTATTTATTTATTTTATTTACTTTATTTACGATGCATGATGACGATGATGATGATGTTTGTTTACTTGTTTATCGCATTTTTCATTTATTTATTTACTTACTTATTTTATTTATTTATTTTCATTTTTATTTCATTTATTTCATTTTGTTTTATTTCATTTATTTCATTTTTTTATTTGTTTATTTTGATGATGATGATGATGATGATTTCCATTTATTGATGACATTTTCGTTTATTCCATTTCATTTTATTTCCATTTATTCATTCACTTCATTTATTTACTTCACATTTTTACTTCATTTATGATGAGCCGATGATGACGATGATGATGATGATGATGATGATTTATTTTACGACGATGAAAGACGATGATGCGATGACGATGAGCGATGATGATGATGTCGATGAAATGATGATGATGATGATGATGATGACGATGAAAGATGATGATGATGATGATGATAAGCGCTCATGATGATGATGATGATTTATTTTATGATGGCGATTTGATGATGATGATGACGATGACGACGATGATGATGATGATGACGATGATGACGACGATGATGATGATGAATGACGATGACGATTGATGACGATTATTTATGCCCATTTGTTTGCCTTGATTTGTTTATTCCATTTACTTATTTTACTTCATTTGTTTCATTTTAGTTACTTATTTTATTTACTTCTTATTTATTCCATTTCATTTATCTACTTCTATTTTTTACTTACTTATTCCATTTCATTTCTTTACTTTATTTATCTACTTGTTTATTCATTTACTTTCCATTTCATTTTATTACTCTTACTTTACTTGTTTCCATTTCATTTCTATCTAATTTTATTTTACTTCTTTAATTTTATTTCTCCATTTCTTTACTTTTCCCATTGTTTCCCATTCTCTTGATTTTACTTCATGTATTTGCCTAATTTTATTCACTTATCTATCTAATTTATTTACACATGAAATTAATTTGCCTCTTACTCTTTGTCATTCATATAATATTTAGGGGCCCATTTATTTGAGCATTTTATTATTCATTTTATTCTGTATACACTTTACTGATTCATACAACACACCATTTGTTCACTCATTCCTTTCACCATTCACCTCATTCATGCACCACTCACCGATCCATACACACTCAATTGTTCACTCACTCATTTCTCTTCCTTCACTCACTCTTTCACTCACACATCCATTCACACACTCATTTGTTCACTCATTCCTTCACCTTATTTGTTTGCTCATTTGTTCTACCCACTCATTCCCTTTAGTCACTCATTCATTCACACACCTACTTTATCGCTCACTCATTCACTGGTCAGGCCAGGAAAGAGGTACCTCTTCCTCCTGTTCAGCTGCTGTCGGAAGCAGTGTCCAGTTCTCCTGGTCTATGGTAGGGGACTCGAGGGCCTGCAGCAGCTCAGCAGCCCCCTGAGCTGCAGCTGCCTCTTTGTTCTTCTGAAAGGGACATGCCTTGGCCCCACCATTCTTGTCCTTCATTTTTGAAGTTTCTTCCCTCTTCATGGCTAATCTCATATCTTAACTACCAGTATACAAGACAAAATACTTCTGTGACTTTCTTTCCAATTCAAGAAATCCATCTGGTGAGAAGAGAAAAATGCAAAGAAGAGGCAACGCTGCACCCCAAAACCCCTGTCAGTCACTCACACTGAACATTGTCATGAGGAGGCGTGTGTAACGGGTGATGTTTGAATTGTGGCTGCCACAGACTTCAGCAGAGTTCTTGTAAATCTCTATTAAAGTCTGTGGATCCAGCTGAGACACAGGGCTGGGAAACAAAGTTAACTGGGTCCTCCCTCCTGAGAGGCTTGTGGTTCAGAAAACACCCCCACGCCCCCGCCTTGGGGATGGGGTGGTGAGAGGGAAGCAGATTTGGATACAGTTTCAAGAGAGAGGGCTGACTGCTTGTGTGTACACATGTGTGTGGGATTGCCCTCTGTGCACCAGCTCTGTGTGAGTGCCTGCAATGGGGGTGTGTGTGTGATACCGTGCACACACCTGTGCTCTGTGTGTGCATGTACATGCGCAGTGCATCCTCAAATACTGACCACACAACAGGGTCCTGGCGTTGCCCCCCCGCGGGTGCTTGCTATGTGAAGTCCCAGGACCTCGGGCTCCTTTCTGCTCTTCAGCAGTGACCAGGCTGTGGTCAGCATGGCCTGTGGGTGGCCTTGGATTTCCCTTCTGTTGGCAGATGGCTTGAGATCCCCCCAGTCCAGGGCCACAGGTGACTTCCCCCTTCCCCAGGCGGTGGGGCCTGGCAGGCTTGACCAGCCTCAGGCCCAGAGGGCACCGAGGTGGCTGTCCACAGAGTGCCGGGGCCCGGGAGGGGGGAGGTGGCAGTCCACAGAGTGCGGGGACGGGGAGGTGGCCGTCCACAGAGTGCGGGGCCCGGGAGGGGAGGTGGCCGCCCACAGAGTGCTGGGGCCCGAGGGTGCGATCCCTGTTCAGTGAGGGAGACGCATCCTGCCCAAGTTCCCTCCCTCCTCCCAGCTGTTTGTGGCTTCCCTCCTCAGGCTGCCTGGGAAGTTGTTTCAGAACCTTCCAGTCCCTCCTGGCTGGCCCTGGGCTCTGTGGAAGTCCCCCAGCCCCTGTGCAGTGCCTGCCCTTTGTCCCCGACCGAAAAAGGTGAAGTGGGGGACATCCCGTGCATGACACCCCTCCTCCCTCTTCCAGCCTCCTCCTGCCTCAGCCCGCAAGAACCCAGGCCTAAGCTGCAGGAGAACGACTTCCTGAGCAGGAAGAGCTCTGCCCAGGCAGGGAGTTCCGCAGGCGGAAGGATCCCACCTTGAGCCACAACCCCACCAGGTGCAGTGGGGCCTCATCACAAGAAAAGATCAGAGAGTTGCCCCTGAAGCCTCCTTGAGGTGGCTCCTGAGACAGGCTGCCAGGATCCATCACTACGGGAAGGCCCTGGGGTGGGGGTTCTGGCAGGGGTGACCACAGGTTAGGGGCCTGGGTAAGAAAAGGGACCCCTGATGTCCTTATCAGGGGCCGGGAGGGGACCCGGGAGGACCTCCTGGCACTCCCTGCCCCCTCCTCTGGCACTCCAGGACTCCTCTGTTTTTCCCAGGAGGAAGAGGCTGGTTTCTACTAAGCCCTCCGTCTCGTCCAGTCCGCATCCTGTTCGTGTCCTGTCCTGTCCATGCCTGTGTCCTGTCCGTGTCCTGTCCCGGCCTGTGTCCCCGCCTGTGTGTCCATGTTCGTGTCCTGTCCTGTCCCATCCTGTGGTCCCGTCTGTGTCCATGTCCGTGTCCTGTCCATGTCCTGTCCCAGGTTCTGTCTTATGTCCCGCTTGTGTCCCGGCCTGCATCCTGTCCATGTCTCTGTCTCAGGTTCCGCTCTGTGTCCCGGGTCAGGTTCCTGGTCCGTGTCCTGTCTGCGGTCCTGTCAGGTTCCGTCTGTGTTCATGTCTGTGTCCTGGGTTCATGTCTCTGTCCAGGTCTCCAGGTCTCGTGTCCCGCCTGTGTCCCTGCCTGTGACCATGTCTGTGTCCTGTCCGTGTCCTGTCTGTGTCCCTGCCTCTGTGTCCCAATGTCCGTGTCCTGTCTGTGTCCTGTCTGTGTCCATGTCCATGTCCTGGTCCGTGTCCTGTCCATGTCTGTGTCCTGTCCTCAGAAACCCTCTGTCTGTGGTTCATGTCCTCAGAAAACCAAGTCCATGTCCTGTCCTGCGGTCCTGTCCTGTGGTCCTGTCCTCAGGTCCCGCCTGTGTCCCGCCTGTGTCCTGTCCTGTGGTCCTGTCCATGTCCTGTCCTGTTCCGCCTGTGTCCTGTCTGTGTCCTGTCCGCGGTTCCTGTCCATGTCCTGTCCGCGGTCCCGCCTGTGTCCCGCTGCCTGTGTCCTGTCTGCGGTTCCGTCTCATGTCCTGTCCGTGTCCCGCCTGTGTCCCGTCTGTGTCCTGTCCGTGTCCTGTCTGTGTCCTGTCTGTGTTCTTCTTCGCCCTGATGTGCGGGAGCTTCCTCGGTCTTTGCTTTACTGCAGCCTGAAAAGGAAAAATGAGAGGAAGCAGGCACATCTCTTGACCAGAAAAAATAAACAAACAAAGCCCTTTGTGCTCCATGGGGAAAGCTTAGCCCCTGAACGCCACTGCCCCAGGTCCCAGGAGGCTCATGTCTCTGCCCAGAGAGCTGGGAGAGCTTGGCCCCACCCTGTCCCGCCTCCCCAGCCACTTAGTATTTACTTGTACAGCTGGACCCTGAAGGGAGCCCCGTCCTAAGCCCGACAGTACATTCTGGGGCGTTTTAAAGAAGATAAGAAAGTAGCTCAGAGGTTTGCCAGGCTGTCTCATTCCTGGGATTTTTTGTGTGAGCCTTGGAGCTGGTGGGCTTGAATTTGGGGTTCCTGCAATTGGGTGCCCCTTGACGCCCCTGGCCCTTCCCTGTCACTCTGGGGTGTAATTGGGAGTGTCATCCAGGGTTGAGGGAGTGTGATCTCGAGCTGGTTGGACTCAGGGCTGTTCTACTTTTTTCTCCAAGTTTTGTTAATTGTGGTAAAATGCACATAAAATTTTATCATTTTAGCCTTTTTTAATGAACAGTTCAGTGGCACTAAGGACATTCCCATGGTTGTGCCATCAGCCTGTCCATCTCCAGAAGGCTTTTCACCTTCCCACACCCAAGCTCTGTCCCCATTAAACAGCTCCCCATGCCTCCTCCCCCAGCCCCCGGCCTCCCCTTTCTACTTTCTGTCTCTACGAATGTGGCAGCTCTGGGACTGCCTGTGACTGGACACCTACAGTATTGTCCTCTGCGACTGGTTGATTTTATTAGCATGTCCTCAAGCTTCATCCATGTTGCAGTGTCTGTCACAATTTCCCTCCTTTGTAAAGGCTGAATAATATTCCATTGTATGGATAGACCACATTCCGTCTATTCATTCGTCTCCCAATGGATACAGTTGCTTCCGTGTTTTAGCTATTATGAACAATGCTGCTGCAAATGTGGGTATGAAGTGTCTCTTTAAGGCCCTGCTTTCAATTCTTTTGGGGGTGCACTCAGCCGTGGAATGGCCGGATCACATGGTCATTCTGAGTTTTTTTTTTTTTTTGAGACAGAGTCTTGCTCTGTCACCCAGGCTGGAGCACAGTGCCACAATCTCAGCTCACTGCAACCTCCATCTCTTGGGTTCAAGTGATTCTCCTCCCTCAGCCTCCCCAGTAGCTGGGATTACAGGCACCTGCCACCATGCCTGGCTAATTTTTGTATTTTTAGTAGAGACAGGGTTTCACCATGTTGGCCGGGCTGGTTTCATACTCTTGACCTTGTGATCCACCTGCCTCGGCCTCCCAAAGTGCTGGGATTACAAGCGTGAACCACTGTGTCCGGCCCATTCTGAGTTTTTTGAGGGAGTGCCATCCTGTTTTCCACAGTGGCGGCACCATTTTACATCCCCACCAGCCGTGCACAAGAGTTCCAGTTCTCCACATCCTCACCAACATTTCTTATTTTCAGCTTTTTCTTACGGTAGCCGTCCCAGCAGGTGTGAGGCACATCTCGCTGTGGTTCTGGTTTGCATTTTCCTCATGGTTAACGATGTTTCACGTGCTTATTGGCCGTGTGTGTGTTTTTTTGGAGAAACACTTAGCCATGCCCTCTGTGCATTTTTGAGTTGGGATTTTTGTTCTTGTTGAGTTTTAGGAGTTCTCTGTGCATTTTGGATATTCATTCCTTATCAGATATATGATTTGCAAATACTTTCTCCTGTTCTGTGGGTTGCCTTTGATTCCGCTGAGATTGTCTGTTAAGGCGCAGAATTTAAAGTTTTTCCGAAGTCTGGCGTGTCTGTTTTCTCCTTTATTGCCTGTGCCTCTGGTGTCGTATCCAGGAAACTGTTGTCCAATCCAGGATCATGAAGCTTCGTGAGGCTGTTCTACTTTATTTCCAGGGAGCTGCACAACCTGGGGTCTTCTCTGGGGCCATGGGCTCTGAGGGCCGAAGGCCACATTCCCTGAGTGTGGGTGTGGACCTCGGCACAGCCCCCACTGACCTGCGTGGGCCGGGATCCTGCAGGAGAACGGGCTCCATTTGCATCCGAGGGCCAGGATGCCTGCCCTGGGGATCACGCCGTGCCTCAGACGGAGCCTCCAATCTTGGGGATGCCGTTTTACCCCGGAGGCCGCCGGACTTCATACCTCACGGGTGTGGTATCGGCTTCCGTGTGGCCCCGAGAGCAGGGCAATCCGAGGGCAAGGCCAGGGGAGTGGTGAGCATGGCACGCAGGGTGGTGCCAGGAGGAGGGGTGGGGTGGGGCTGGAGGCCACCTGGGCCCTGGGTGGTGGGCAGGGGCAGGAAGCGGCTGGTACCTCGACAGAGCACAGGGCTGATGTCAGGGGCGGCACCCAGCCAAGTCCCAGCAAGCTGGGTGCTTTCAGCTTCTCTTTGCCCGTCAGCTGCTATGAGGGCCTAAGCGCCCTCTGTGGCTTCCTGCTGGGACAGAGACACCCTCTGAGAGGCAGATGCCGACACTGAGCAGGCCCCTGAGGTCCCCTCCCATTCTCCCGGTACCAGGGCTGGGCAGGCAGGGTTCCGGCCGATGGCACTCAGGCTGGTGATGTCAGAATCCGATGCGGGTTCCCTGGACTCCTCTCCAGTTCCCTGAGTGCTCATGAGAGACGGCTCTTCACACTCACTTCCATGTGCCTTCTCCAAACACGGAGCTGCCTCCTGGTGCAGCCTGAGGCATTTTCTCCTCAGTCTGTCCAGAAAAGTTTCTGGGTCAGATTCAGTTTTTAGAAGCAGAACCCACAGCATTCGTCCTCGGCTCCGTACACACGTGGCGCCCACCCCAAGGAGGCGGCACAGCCTGGCGCCAGCCGCAGGGCTCGGCAGAGAGAGGGGAATTAAACAGCCACTGGCTGGGAAAGGACATTTCAAGGGCGTACCACGCGGCCAAGTCAACGAAAAACCAAATTGCAAGTGGGAATGTGCATCAGAACCAGCCGGGATCCAGCAGGTGTTGCCAGGGTGGGGTGATGGGACGTGGCGTTCGAGGCCTGGTTGAGCTCCGGTTTGTCCTTCAAGTGTGTGAGGCCGCCTCTGCCATGGCTCTAGGTGCGTCCCTGCTGGTCGGGGCTCCGGCATAATCCCTCGTACTGCAGACACAGCATCCCCCACCCCCGCAGGAAGTGCTGCATCCGCCTGCCTGGGCCGTGGTGCCCCTGGGAGCCCGGACATCGCAGGTGCGGAGGCCGTGCTCGGGGCCAGGCTCTGAGAGGTGACATTGCCTCACCTGGGTCTAGCTCCGGCCACGGAGGATGATGGAACGACCTGGGTGTCTTCCGGGAGCCGTTTGATTGTCTCTGGAGAATCAGCCGAGGCTGGTGCCGCCTTGGAGAAAAACAGGGGAAATGAGACTCCGCACCTTCTGCCAAGACTTTAATTCTCTTCCAAGCTTCAGAACTGAAGTAATTTTAGAAGTCATTGTTCAACAGCTAGCTCTGTTTTTCCACGGCTTAAAAATGTCCTAAATGGTCGTCAGAGTCAGGGTGCTAAAATAACAACGCAAACCGGGAGGCCGGGATGCAGACAGAAACAGAGGACCCAGCCTGAACCAAGCACTTGGCTGCAAAGGCTCATGGCAGCGCTGAAGGGAGGACGGTAACCTCCTGCCTGAGGCCACTAGGGCTCACATCTGAGCTCCACTGGCTGACCAGGGCTCCAACTGGGCTCGCCAGGCAGTGGCCCTTGGGAACCAGGGACATCCAGGCAGCCATGGCCTTGCTCTCAGCCATGCATGCTACTGGCCCTCGACAGGCTTTCCTTAGGTCGGCATTTTAAACAGAGACCCCAGAGTGGGTTCTGGTGAAGACGCTCTGTTCTCTGCACTGTCCTCTAACTGTGGGGACGCTGGGTCTGCAGCATCCATGCGCTGGGCGGCTCTGGTTTGGGCAGGGGTAGATCCTGGTTGTGCATTCGTGGACATCAGCTTCTCTAGGGTTTGGGATGGAGGCTGGTTTATCTCAAACCCCCAACGCCTCACTGGGACCTCAGGCAAAGCAGAGGCTAGGGTCAGCTTTCCCTTGCTGCCCCGTGCAGGCTGCGGACACTCCAGGAGGTGCTCCGTTTTCCCACCCAGCAGTCCCCATCATGGAGACAGAGGCCTGAGGCTCAGTCTTTTTTCCCTGCTTCTCTTCCTCTTGTGGGAATTACTGCAAACGAGACCACAGCCGCCTGGGCCTTGCCAACAGCAGATGCTCAGTGGCAGAGCCAGGTGGCCCTTTGCTCCTCAAAGCCTTGTGCTGGGTCAGGCCCGGGAAGGAAAGGACGAGGCTGCGACTGCTGTCCCCAGGGCAGCCGTGCCTGGGCAGCCCCCGGACAGAGCCTGTCTCAGCCCTCAGACTTCACGGGGCAAGATCACAGCCGTCTCAGCTGGTTTCACATGGCAGTGCCCCAGAGGCCCCTCCCAGGCCCCTCCCTGGCCTCTCCAGGGATCTTGTGGGGACCCACAGGCCATACGACATTCTGAGGGCCTGGAACGGTGAGTTCCCTGACACTTATCTGTTATTTTAAGTAAAATAATACATGCTCACCACCAAGGCCATTTTTAGTTGAATTTTTTTTTGGCTCAGATTAGATAATGCTAAATTTTATGCTAATTTAAAGTGTCAAACAAGAGGCCAAGTCGCAGTTCTCCATGGTCCCCTGCGGCACCAGGTTATGTAACCGTGTTTCTCTTGCTCATTTGCCTGGCACCGCCCAGGCCCATGCCTTTTCTATTTTGGGTGTAGACGGAGGTCCTTCTGTCTCAGCTTTGGAGCACAAGGGCCTGGGTGTCCTTCAGTTAGGGGAAGGGCTTTTATCCCAGAGCACCTGCGACCTTGTGGGCATGGCGTGATCATGAAATATGGAATTCAAAGGTTCCCAGGTTTGAGATGTTGATATGTGAATCTTTTGGCTTCACCAGTCCTGGAAAGACCTGGTGGGGGAAGAGGACAATGACAAAGTTGCCGTGTGAATGGGCAGTGCGTGCAGGAGGCAGGGCCTCGGGCTGCAGGGGGATGTGCCCGTGTCCCCTTCCTGCCTCAAGTGGTCAGGCTGGTGCTGGGACTTCACCCACTTGCCCCACCCCAACCCGGACGGACAGTCCTTGTGTCGGGCCCTTCTCACGGGAGCATCTATGGGATAAAGAGCCCGCCAGCACTGGCATGTCCACCTGGGGTCACTCAGCGTTTTGTTTTTGATGTCAAGGTGAATGCCCCTGTGTAGGTTCAGCACAATGAGGGACTGGATATTAAGCGTGTCACACACACATGAATGAATGTCTGGCCTTGCAGAATGAGGAAACTCACCAAGCACCTATGAGGACCTGGAGAAAGAGAGAAAGAGGTGGGAGGGAGGAGGGGTGGGCCGAGACCCCAGCCCGTGGAGCTCATGGTGGGTGAGGGGAGAGGAGAGGTGCTCGAGAGAACAAAAGTCAGCCTGGCTGGTGGTGAGGTCACGGCCAGGGGAGCACCCAGTGGAAGGGGAGAGCAGCTGTAAACAGGGAGGAGCAGGAGGGGCTCCCTGCAAAGGGGGAGTGTGACCAGGCAGGCGGGGGCATTGAGACCCCATGTGCCTGAGCACAGCCTATGCCTGCCCCATGGTTCCAGTGCGAAACATCCCACATTGGCCGCCGGGGGACGAATCGCCAGCGCTTGCGATCTCCTGACATCACTCTCCATCGAGGCTCACTCTTCTTCACTCAGAGCTGCTCATGGATTTGCCTATTCCCTCATTTACTCATTCAGCTGCCAAATTACTCATTCGTTCACTCATTCACTCATTCATGCGTTGAACACCTGGCTGACGTTTTGGGGGCAGGGCTTGGGCGTACAGCACCACACAGCGCCTTGTGGAGCACTGATGGCCACACACCCCTTGACCACCGAGCACCAGCCCCTGGGCCACGTGCCAGCCAGGCTGTTGCCCTGTGTGAGGCCCAGAGGCAGAGATGGAAACAGGGCCTCATGCTGAATTCATGGCCTTTTGTCTGCCTCTGCCCACCCGTGTCTGTTTATTCACCTATCCCCTCCCTGCACCCCAGTCCCCACTCCCATAGCAGCAAAGGCAGCCCCAGCATTGACACCCAGGAGTGGGGGCTGAACAGACCCCAGACAAGGAGGGGCCACCAGGAAGCCTCTGCCAGCAACAGCCCCACTAGACCTCCCACTTCCTCTCTGCCCTGCCAGCCCTGGTCAGGATGGCATTGAGGGTGAGGGCATCAGGGGCCGTGGCCAGGATGGGAGGAAGCAGCACTGCCACCCACCACCCCCGGCTCTGGGGATATGGACTCAGTGCCCACCCCACTGAAACCACCTGCTATCCTGGAGCCCAGAGATGCCCGGGCCTGCCGAGGTGGGCAGCAAGAAGGCGCGATGAAGTGTTTCTACAGAAGTAGCAGGCTGGCCATCCCGCAGACAGCACAGGGACCTTCACCCTTTCCTCCCAGAGAGGAATCTGCACATCTCCTCCCTCCCAGAGAAAACAGGAGCTCCTTGTCCACGTCATTCAGGGATTTTTCAATGGAAAGGGAGTTTTTTGTTTTTGTTTGTTTGTTTGTTTGTTTGTTTGTTTTCAGAGTCTCGCTCTGTCGCCCAGGCTGGAGTGGAGTGCAGTGGCGTGATCTCAGCTCACTGCAACCTCTGCTTCCCTGGTTCAAGCGATTTTTCTGTTCAGCCTCCTGAGTAGCTGCGATTACAGGCACGCACCACCACACGTGGCTAATTTTTGTATTTTTAGTAGAGATAGGGTTTCACCATATTGGCCAGTCTGGTCTCAAACTCCTGACCTCAGGTGATCAGCTTGCCTTGGCCTCCCAAAGTGCTGGGATTGCAGGCATGAGCCACTGCGCCTGGCTGAGAGGGAGTTTTTAAAGAGGTCAGACCTCTTCCTGCTTTTGGGGTGCAGAGCCAACACCATCCAAGGAGATGCTGCGGGGTTGGGAGGGAGGGCCAGGTCCCTGCTCCCCCGTGGAGGTGCCAGGTCTGGGAGACACGGGGCCCCTCGCCCTGCATGCGTGCACATGCGACTTCTCAGGGCAGCTGGACTTGCTCTGTTCATGAGCTCTTGGCCTTCCGAAACTGCTGGTTAGAGGCCAGTTAGAAGGCTTGGCCCAGAGAGGCTCCTGTTCCCCCATCAGAGCTGAGCTGTCATCTCTCGTCAGAGGCTGGTGTCAGAAAGCCCTGGTGGAGGAAAGCCAACTCGGGAAGCACAGGGAGGCAGGCTGGGACCAGCGTCCGTGCCGGGCTGTTGGCAGCACTGTCTGGAGAGGGACCGGGCCCTGTGCCCGCCAGTCCCCAGGGTGGGGCGGCCTGAGCTGGCCTGGTCTGCTGTCCTTGGGATCGGGCCAGGACTCAGCTCTGCGCCTAGGGGCCCTCTCCAAGGTGCTGATGACACCATGTTCTAGCCTTCACTCCTGCCAGCCTGGGAGGCCTTCGAGCAGCTTTAACAAACCCCAGCACAACCGGGCTCACCTTGAACACAGCCCTGGACAATGGCTCTGTCTGGGTGTCTTTGGGAACACATGTCTTTTTACTAACTTCAGCCAGACCTTCAGCCTTCCTTGATCCAGTCTCTCTGTTCTTTCCCCCGCTCCTTCTCCTCCCCACCCCACTCTCCCGCCCACAGCAATTCCCCAAAGGAGCAGAGGCAGAGGGAGAGCCTTCCCCTGCTTGTCCCTTGAGAAGAGGATGGAAACATCAGAGATCCTCCTGAGAGTTGTAGTTCAGGCAGGCAGGCAGGACAGACACTCGGGACGCCTCCTGGTGCGATTCCAAACTCTGCTCACCAAGGAGGAGGTCTGCATGCCCCGGGCTGTTGACTGTGTTTATGCTGAAATATGGAGTCCCAGGAGGCTGGGCCATTTCCCTCTGTTTCCTTTTTTTTTTTTTTTTTTTTTTTAAAACATAGGGTCTCACTATATTGCCTAGGCTGGTCTTGAACTCCTGGGCTCAAGTGATCCTCCTGCCTCGGCCTCCCACAGTGTTGGAATCACAGGTCTCAGCCACTGTTCCTGGTCCCCATTTCCTGTCCCACTTAATGAAACAAAATATTTAGCTGAATAACAATTCTTTCACTTTCTGAAATCAACACAAGTCTATTTGCAAATACCTGGAATTCATTCTAGTACCAGGAGGCAAAACTGTGAGCCCGTGTTGGTCAACATGGCTCTGCTACTCAGCTTTTCATGCCACATTAGACGAGCATGTGCCCAGTACTATGTCCCCTTTGCCCAGCATTCAGCCCTTGTCATTGAGAGGGGACAGATGCAGGTGGGGGATGAGAGCAGGCTGCCAGGGCTGAGTGTGGGCAGGGGTGGAGGCAACCTGAAGTAGACACTCTGCTAGGTGCTTGAGCTGCCAAACCCTGCTGGTAAAACAGAGATGCCCGAAGGATTTGGAGCCAGACAGGGAGGCTGGGTGGGGGGAAACAGCCCAGCATGGTGGGCTACGGCGTGGACCCTGGACAGCTCCTGTCTGGCGGAGTGCTGGCTCTGCACTGAGGGTGTGACCTTGGGGAGCTGGGAAGACTGAAGAGCTCATTTTTGAACCCTCATTCCTTTCTTGGTTTCCTCATCTGTAAAGGGGTTATGTTACTAGGGTCTCATGTAAACTCTGGCCCCTTGGTTGGCGTTCACCTTCACAGGTGTTGTCTCGGTCCCCAGCTCTCGGGTGCCTGGGCTGGTGAGAGGGCACTTCGCCAGACGCAGCAGCTCTGCGAGGGCGGTGACCCAGGACACCTCCCCTTCTCTGCAGCTCAGCCCGTGAATTCGCACCATAAATTTCAACGAAGCCATCTTAAGAAGATCTCACGGCCGGGCGCGGTGGCTCAAGCCTGTAATCCCAGCACTTTGGGAGGCCGAGAC
>NC_044991.1:90217995-90221273 GCF_008728515.1 Papio anubis
TCATTCACTCGTTCATTCACTCATTCACTCACTCATTCACTCACTCACTCACTCATTCACTCACTCATTCACTCATTCACTCACTCATTCACTCGTTCATTCACTCACTCATTCACTCATTCATTCACTCACTCATTCACTCACTTTCACTCACTCATTCACTCATTCACTCACTCATTCACTCACTTTCACTCACTCATTCACTCACTCATTCACTCACTCATTCACTCGTTCATTCACTCACTTTCACTCACTCATTCACTCGTTCATTCACTCACTCATTCACTCGTTCATTCACTCACTCATTCACTCACTCATTCACTCATTCACTCGTTCATTCACTCACTTTCACTCACTCATTCACTCGTTCATTCACTCATTCACTCACTCACTCATTCACTCATTTACTCGCTCATTCACTCACTCATTCACTCATTCACTCATTCATTCACTCACTCATTCACTCACTCATTCACTCACTCATTCATTCATTCACTCACTCATTCACTTGTTCATTCACTCATTCACTCACTCATTCACTCACTCATTCACTCGTTCATTCACTCGTTCATTCACTCACTCATTCACTCACTCATTCACTCAGTCACTCATTCATTCACTCACTCATTCACTCACTCATTCACTCACTTTCACTCACTCATTCACTCACTTTCACTCACTCATTCACTCGTTCATTCACTCACTCATTCACTCACTCATTCACTCACTCATTCACTCGTTCATTCACTCACTCATCCACTCATTCACTCACTCATTCACTCACTCATTCACTCGTTCATTCACTCATTCACTCATTTACTCGCTCATTCACTCATTCACTCATTCACTCATTCATTCACCCATTCACACACATTTGTTCACTCATTCCTTCATTCACTCATTCATTCACACACTCATTTGTTCACTCATTCATTTCTTTCACTCACACACATTCACTCATTCAGGTACACACTCACTGATTCATACACACACTCATTTGTTCACTCATTCCTTTCACTCATTCACTCATTCATGCACGCACTCACTGATTCATACACACACTCAATTGTTCACTCACTCATTTCTTCCTTCACTCACTCTTTCACTCACACATTCATTCACACACTCATTTGTTCACTCATTCCTTCACTCATTTGTTTGCTCATTTGTTCACCCACTCATTCCTTTAGTCACTCATTCATTCACACACTCATTTGATTGCTCACTCATTCACTCATTTGTACACAGGGAAAGAGTAAGGTACCTCTTCCTCCTGTTCAGCTGCTGCCGGAAGCAGTGTCCAGTTCTCCTGGTCTAAGTAGGACTCGAGGGCCTGCAGCAGCTCAGCAGCCCCTGGAGCTGCAGCGTCTCCTTTGTTCTCTCTGAAAGGGACATGCCTTGGCCCCAACATTCTTGTCCTTCATTTTTTGAAGTTTCTTCCCCCTCTTTCATGGCTAATCTCATATCTTAACTACCAGTATAAGACAAAATACTTCTGTGACTTTCTTTCCAATTCAAGAAATCCATCTGGTGAGAAGAGAAAAAAATGCAAGAAGAGGCAACGCTGCACCCCAAACCCTGTCAGTCACTCACACTGAACATTGTCATGAGGCGTGTGTAACGGGTGATGTTTGAATTGTGGTTGCCAGCATAGATCAGGGCAGAGTTCTTGTAAATCTCTATTAAAGTCTGTGGATCCAGCTGAGACACAGGGCTGGGAAACAAAGTTAACTGTCCTCCCTCCTGAGAGGCTTGTGGTTCAGAAAACACCCCCCACGCCCCTGCCTTGGGGGATGTGGTGGGTGAGAGGGAAGCAGATTTGGATACAGTTTCAAGAGAGAGGGCTGACTGCTTTGTGTGTACACATGTGTGTGGATTGCCCTCTGTGCACCAGCTCTGTGTGAGTGCCTGCAATGGGGGTGTGCATACGTGTGCACACACCTGTGCTCTGTGTGTGCATGTACATGCGTGTGCATCCTCAAACACACCACACAACAGGGTCCTGGCGTTGCCTCCCCGTGGTGCTTGCGGTGAAGTCCTAGGACTCGAAGCCCCTTTTCTGCGCCAGCAGTGACCAGGCTGTGGTCAGCATGGCCTGTGGGTGGCCTTGGATTTCCCCTGTTGGCAGATGGCTTGAGATCCCCCAGTCCAGGGCCACAGGTGACTTCCCCCTTTCCCAGGCGGTGGGGCCCGGCAGGCTTGACCAGCCTCAGGCTCCAGAGGGCACCGAGGTGGCCGTCCACAGAGTGCGGGGGGCCCGGGAGGGGGGAGGTGGCCGTCCACAGAGTGCGGGGGGCCTGGGAGGGGGGAGGTGGCCGTCCACAGAGTGCGGGGGGCCCGGGAGGGGGGAGGTGGCCGTCCACAGAGTGCGGGGGGCCCGGGAGGGTGCGCATCCCTGTTCAGTGAGGGAGACGCATCCTGCCCTGTTCCCTCCTCCCAGCTGTTTGTGGCTTCCCTCCTCAGGCTGCCTGGGAAGCTGTTTCAGAACCTTCCAGTCCCCTCCTGGCTGGCCCTGGGGCTCTGTGGAAGTCCTGCTTCCCCCAGCAGTGCCTGGCCCTTTGTCCCCGATCCGGGAAAAGGTGAAGTGGGGGGACATCCCATGCATGACACCCCCTCCTCCCTTCTTCCAGCCTCCTGCCTCGGGGCCCTGGCAAGAACGAGGGCCTAAGCTGCAGGAGAACGACTTCCTTGAGCAGGAAGAAGCCCTGGCCCAGGGCAGGGTGCCCGGCAGGCGGAAGGATCCCACCTGAGCCACAACCCCACCAGGTGGGTGGGGGCCTTCATCACAAGAAAGATCAGAGAGTTGCCCTCTGAAGCCCTTGAGGTGGCCCTGACACAGGCTGCCAGGGATCCATCACTCATGGGAAGGCCCTGGGGGTGGGGGTCTCTGGCAGGGGGTGACCACAGTGGTTAGGGGCCTGGGTAAGAAAAGGGACCCCTGATGTCCCATCAGGGCCGGGAGGGGACCTGGAGGACCTCCTGGCACTCCCTGGCCCCTCCTCTGGCACCCAGGACCTTCCAGCGCTTTTCCCAGGAGGAAGAGGCTGGTTTCCTTACTAAGCCCTCCGTGTCCTGTCCATGTCCGTGTCCTGTTCGTGTCCGTGTCCTGTCCATGTCTGTGTCCTGTCCGTGTCCGTGTCCCGTCTGTGTCCCGTCTGTGTCCATGTCTGTGTCCTGTCCGTGTCCCGTCTGTGTCCCGTCTGTGTCCTGTCCGTGTCCTGTCCATGTCCTGTCCGTGTCCCGTCTGTGTCCCGTCTGTGTCCTGTCCGTGTCCTGTC